>NW_023276806.1:61960916-61994424 GCF_003668045.3 Cricetulus griseus
GAGAGTGGACAGCCTTGTCTTGTTCCTGATTTTAGAGGAAACGCTTTGAGTTTCTCTCCATTTAGTTTGATGTTGGCTATTGGTTTGGTGTATATTGCGTTTATCATGTTTAGATATGTTCCTGTTATTCCTGTTCTCTCCAAGATCTTTATCATGAAGGGATGTTGGATTTTGTCAAGGCTTTTTCAGCATCTAGTGAGATGATCATGTGGTTTTCTTTTTCAGTTTGTTTATACGGTGGATTACATTGATGGTTTTTCATATGTTGAACCATCCTTGCATCCCTGGGATAAAGCCTACTTGATCATGGTGGATGATTTCTCTGATATGTTCTTGGATTCGGTTTGCCAATATTTTATTGAGTATTTTAGCATCGATGTTCATAAGGGATATCGGTCTGTAGTTCCCTTTCTTAGTCTTATCTTTGTGTGGCTTGGGTATCAAAGTGATTGTAGCCTTGTAGAAAGAGTTTGACAATATCCCACCTGCTTCTATTATGCGGAACAGTTTGAGGAGTACTGGTTTCAGCTCTTGTTTGAATTTCTGGTAGAATTCTGCAGTGTAGCCATCTGGTCTTGGGCTTTTTTTGGTTGGGAGGCTTTTGATGACTGCTTCTATTTCATTAGGGGTTATGGGTTGATTTAAACTGTTTATCTGATCTTGGTTTAATTTTGGTAAGTGATATTTATCCAGAAAACTGTCCATTTCCATTAGATTTTCGAATTTTGTGGAGTACATGTTTTCAAAGGATGACCTGAAGATTCTCTGGATTTCTACAGTGTCCATTGTTATATCCCCCTTTTAGTTTCTGATTTTTTTAATTAGCATGCTCTCTCTCTGCCTTTTGGTTAGTTTGGCTAGAGGTGTGTCTATCTTGTTGATCTTCTCAAAGAACCAATTCTTTGTTTCATTGATTCTTTGTACTATTTTCCTAGTTTCTACTTTATTGATTTCAGCTCTCAGGTTGATTATTTCCTGGCGTCTACTCCTCCTTGGTGAGTTTGCTTCTTTTTGCTCTAGTGCTTTCAGTTGTTCTGTCAATTCTCTAATGTGACTTTTCTCCAGTTTCTTCATGTGGGCACTATGAGCTTCTCTCTTAGCACTGCTTTCAGAGTTTCCCATAAGTTTGGGTATGGTGTGTCTGCATTCTCATTAGATTCTAGGAAATCTTTAATTTGTTTTTTTTATTTCTTCCTCAACCCAGGAATGGTGCAATTGGGTGTTATTCATTTTCCAAGAGTTTGCAGGTTTTCTGCCATTTGTATTGTTGCTGAATTCTAGCTTTAATGCATGGTGGTCTGATAAGATACAGGGGGTTATTTCAATTCTTTTGTAACTATGGAAGTTTGCTTTGTTACCTACTATGTGGTCAAGTTTTAGAGAAGGTGCCATGTGGTGCTGAGAAGAAGGTATATTCTTTTGAGTTTGGATGGAATGCTCTATAGGTATCTGTTAACCCCAGTTGGGTCATAACTTCTTTCAGATCCTTTGTTTCTTTGTTAAGTTTCTGTCTGGTGGTCCTGTCTAGTGGTGTAAGGGGGGGTGTTGAAGTCTCCTACTATAAGTGTGTGTGGTTTTATGTGTGGTTTGAGCTTTAGTAATGTTTCTTTCACAAATGTGGGTGCCTTCGTATTTGGGGCATAGATGTTCAGGATTGAGATTTCATCTTGATGGACTTTTCCTGTGATGAGTATGAAATGCCCTTCATCATCTCTTTTGATTGATTTTAGTTTAATGTCCAATTTGTTAGATATTAGGATTGCTACACCAGCTTCTTTCTTGAGCCCATTTGATTGGAAAATCTTTTCCCATCCTTTTACTCTGTGGTATTGCCTGTCTTTGAAGTTTAGGTGTGTTTCTTGTAAACAGCAGAAGGATGGATTCTGTCTTCGTATCCATTCTGTTAGCCTATTCTTTTTATGGGTAAGTTAAGACCATTGACATTTAGGAATATTAATGTCCATTGTTCATTGGTTCTTGTTTGTCTTGGATTTATTGGGTGGTGTCATTGTGTGTGGATTTACCCTCCTGCTTCTTTTTGTGTTTGGTAAATTAGATTATCTATTGCCTGTGTTTTTGTGGGTGTAGTTATGTTCGTTGGGTTGGAGTGTTCCTTCCAGAACCTTCTGTAGTGCTGGATTTGTGGATATGTATTGTTTAAATCTGTTTTTGTCATGGAATATCTTGTTTTCTCCATCTATAGTGATTGAAAATTTTGGTGGGTACAGTAGTCTGGGTTGACATCCATGCTCCCTTAGTGCTTGTAGGGTATCTATCCAAGACCTTCTGGCTTTCAGAGTTTCCATTGAAAAGTCGGGTGTGATTCTATTTGGTTTGCCTTTATATGTTACTTGGCCTTTTTTCTTTGCTGCTCTTAATATTTTCTCTTTATTCTGTAGATTTGGAGTTTTGATTATTATGTGTCGGGGTCTTCTTTTTGTGCTCCAGTCTGTTTGGATTCCTGTAAGCTTCTTGTACTTTCATAGGCATATCCTTCTGTAGGTTGGGGAAGTTTTCTTCTATGAGTTTGTTGAAAATGTTTTCTGTACCTTTGAGCAGTGTTTCTTCACCTTCTTGTACACCTACTATTCTTAGGTTTGGTCTTTTCACGGTGTCCCATATTTCCTGGATATTTTGTGTTAGGGATTTGTTGGACTTGAGGTTTTCTTTGGTTGATGAATGTATATCCTTTAGCGAGTCTTCAATAGCTGAGATTATCTCTTCTGTCTCTTGGATTCTATTAGTTATACTCACGTCTTTAGTTCCTGATCGCTTATCCAGTCTTTCCATTTCCAGCATTGCCTCATTCTGTGTTTTCTTTATTGTGTCTAATTCAGCTTTCATGCTTTGAACTGTTTCAAGAGCTTCCTTCACTTGTTTGGTTGTTTTATCTTGGGTTTCTTTAGATTCTTTAAGAGATTTGTTTATTTCTTGAATTTTTTGGTTTGTCTTTTCCTCCATTTCGTGTAATTTTTTGCTTGCTTTTTCTTCTATTTCTTTAAGGGATTTTCTTGTTTCCTCTGTGACGGTCTCTATCATTTTGCTGAGATAATTTTTGAGGTCTATCTCTTCTTCATGCACTGTGTTGGGCTTTTCAGATCTTGCTGGAGTGGAGCCCCTAGATTCTGGTGGTGTCATATTTGTCTTTCTGTTGTTGAGCGAGTTCTTATTCTGTCTTCTTCCCATATCTTTTTCCAGAGAGTGATGTGGGGTCTCTCTATCTCCTCTTGTTACACAGTAGTGTGTGTGGGCCAGGAATTCAATGTCTGAAGCTCTGGATGGTCTTGCCTCTCCTGGTAGTCTCCTCACTCTGAAGGAGTTAGGCCTCAATAGGGATCGGGTGTGTAGGGGTGGGTCAGGAAGTAAGAGTGGGGTGTTTCCAGGCTCTGGGGGTTCCTCACTGCCTGAGCAGGTCTACCCCAAGCAGGAGCAGGCCTGGGGAGATTGGGGTGGATGGGGCTTTGAAAGGGATTTGGGTAAGAGCGGTGGATCACTCACTTCCTTGCAGATTGGAGTCGGCAGGAAGGGAAGGAAGAGTGGCCTGTACCCAGATTCAGGGAGCTCCTTCCTGCCTGGGCATGTCTATTTCAAGCAGGGACAAGCCTGGGAAGATCTGGATGAATGGCGCTTTGGACAGGAGTTACAGGCCAATCTTCCTTCCCTTTCCGCCGACCCATCAGCAATTAGGTGAGTGACCCCCTGCTTTTACCCAACTCCTGTTTTAATATTTTAATGATAAAATGAACAAAACCCAAACATAGAAAGGCAAACATGGTACATTTTGCATTTTAACTGGTGACTTCTGTCCTCCTCAAATTTTTAACTTCCATGCTTACTCTGCAGGACCTTAAAACAGAGAGTGTTCTGTTGTATATCAGAATATGATCAAATAGGTACTGAAGAAAAGGTTTTTGGATGGCACCTCCTCAAAAGGTGATCTGTAAAATGCTCCCTACATCTATCATCTCTCTCCAGTTCATGATGTCTGAAGGGACTCACTGGGCTAGAGGACACATGAAGTTACCCTCAAAGAATCAATAACTCAGTAGTTCTCAGCCCAGGCCTCCTGAAAGTCTGGCTCAAATGCTGCTCCTCATCTCTTTACAGGATATGTCAATCAATTGATTTTGATGCCTGAGAAGTTGTTTTCTCAGTTACGCACTTATTACACGAGGATAACTGGTACTAACTGTGACTCTTCTCTGTGTGAGTTTAGGGTGAGTGTGGAAGTTACCCCTCCCCTCAAATGTGCCACTTGAAATGAAGCTAGGCTATCACTGCAAGGCCACTCATTTCTAAGAAAAGTCATATAACTCATGGCCCTGACCTCCCATGAGCATGCTTCTGGAGAGTTGGGGCAGCCTCTCCTGGAGGAACTGGTAGACCCAAGGCAGAAAGCACAGGCTCTATTTATGTACTCTCTTATCCCAAGAATGCCATGGTCGGAAGTTTTATTTCATGTAGGTGTTTCTCTGGGTGACATTTATAGCCAAATAATTCACATCTCCCACAGGATGAAACTCAAGTCATGAACTACAGGGGTGTCCTCATACCACAGAAAATCTCTGGTCATTGGAGGAGAGCCACCTGACAGGAATATATAGAAACCAATGCAGACACACTTGCACAAGTACAGGTGTAAGAGACATAGTTAAACATGCAGAGAGTTAGACAGAGACATAGAGGGAGATGCACACATACATAGAGAGCAAAACACAGAAAGAGACAGAGAAAGCGTGATCAAGAGAGAAAGAGAAGAAAAGAGAGACATCCAGTGAATCAGAAAATGAGACAGACACAGAAAGAATTTGAGACTTACATAGAGATAAACAGAGATAGACAAGTGTGTTACAAGGACACAGACAAGCAGACACATATATATTAATTCTAAATAGAAAAGCACATGGGTGGGGACTATGAATAGATAGATTGATAGAGAGAGATGCATATAGACAGACAGAGAGAGACAGAGATACACACAGAGACACAGACAGACAGACAGAGATGCAGCATGTCACTGAGAAACATAGAAGAAAGAACCATAGTGACACTAAAAAAGAGACACATAGCGAGAGAATAAGAGAGATAGTCAGGCAGAGAGATACAGATAGAGACTCAATTGAGGGACACACAGAGAGATTAGAGCAGAGATCCATTCTAAACTACTAAACGAATGCCTAGAAGTTGTTTCCTGTAGGGAGAGGGGCTCACCTCCTGTGAGTGGGCAGTCTCCTACTCAACAGCAATCATGTTAAAAGTCAGTCAATGTAAGCTGGGAATTTTCTGTTTTTTCTTTTTTAAAATTCTTTAATGACTACTCATATTTACATATTCATCCCCCAATTCCCTTGAACTCCCATGTTGCCCATGTTGCCCACCACCCCCTAACCCATCCCCAAACTCTACCCCAGGGATACTGAGGCCCTTCACCAGGAACGTTTATAGTCTGCTATATCATTTGGAGGAGCCTCTAGGTCCTTCTTGCTGTATCTGGGCTTCAATAGTATCTCTCCATAGGGAATGGCCTCCCAAAGTCCATTTGTGCTCTAGGGATAAACACTGGCCCCACTGTTAGAGGTCCCATAGACTGTTTTGGCCTCCTAGCTGGCACTCACATTCAGAGGGCTTGGTTGGCTCCAATGCTGTTTCCAAAGCTTTATGACTAAGGTTTCCAAGGTCTCACTAGGTCTGGTCAACTGTTTCTGTGGGTATCTGCAGCACACTGTTGGCTCCTTTGCTCATCCCTCCTCCCTCTGCACAATTCGATTCCAGGGGTATGGTTCAGTGATCAGCTGAGGGTGCCTGTTTCTGCTTTGAACAGCTACTGGATGAAGGCTCTAGGAATGGTAACCAAAGTAGACCCCAATCCCACTATATAGGGGAAGGGAATCAATAGCATTTTCTCCACCACTGCTTGGATTCTTTTTGGGGTTATCCCTGTAGATATCCTAACATTTTCCCTGTGCCATACTTATCTCTATACCTGCTTTGTCTCCCTCTATCAAGGCTTCTCCTTTCTTACCCTACTCTATTGCTCCCCTCACTCAGGCCACTTCTTCTCCTCCCCTGAACCTTCCTCCCTTCCCACCTCCTTCCTATCCACCCATGCCCTGTGAGTCTACTTTGTTCAAGGTATCTCATTCCCATTCCTTTATTGGAGGTAATATGCAATCTTCTCTTGGGGTCCTCCTTCTTTCCTAGGTCCTCTGGCAGTGTGATTGCAGATGAAGCAGAAGAGAATGAACATAAAAATAACTTCATGAAAATTATAGAAGCCCTCTGAGAGAATGTGGGAAAGACCCTTAAAGAAATGGAAGAAAGAGAGTCATCTGAGGCAAGCCACCTGCATGCTGGGCCAAGTTCGGCAGCGACAGGTTCCAAACACCCAGGGGCAGCCCAGCCTCCATCTGCCAGCCCAGGTAGTCCAGGAGCTGTTTCCAGCTACTGTTCGTCATAGCTGCTCAGAGTCAACTGACACAAGCGACCTGCGTTCCAGACGGATTTCAGCAGCGGGATCCCACACACCAAGGCCCGGTGACAGCTCTGCTTCCAACTGCCAGCCCGGGAGGACTCTGCACTCCTGAACACTGCGGACACCCAGGTAACAATGACACCTCCATTCACCAGAAGAGGACTGACATCAGAGTATTGGATCTGTTTGCATTTACCAGAAGAGAACCTTGGTCCCACAACCACCAGGAAAACAAGAAACTCTTGCTACACCAGAAGAAAGGATGAGAAGAGGACAAGGTAAAAGCACATCCAACAACAGAAAACCCAATATGACACCATCGGAGGAGACTAGGAACCATACACCAGTAAGACCTGAACATCACTATGCAGATGAACCAGAAGAGAATGACATTAAAAGCATCATCATGAAAATGATAGAGGACCTCAAAGAAGACATGAGAAAATCCCTTAAAGAAATGTAAGAAAAAAAACTAACCAAAAAATACAAGATATCAACAAATCTCTCAAGGAAACAGCTCAAGACCTAAAAACTGAAATAGAGACAATAAAGAAAGAACAATCTGAGGGAATGCTGGAAAAAGAAAAGCTGGGTAAACGATCAGGAACTACAGATGTAAGCATAACCAGCAGAATACAAGAGATGGAAGAGAGAATCTCAGGAGTTGAAGACACACTAACAGAAAAAGATTCATCAAACAAAGAAAATCTTAAGTCCAACAAATCCCTATCACAAAATATCCAGGAAATATGGGATACCATGAAAAGACCAAACCTAAGAATAATAGGTATAGAAGAAGGTAAAGAAATCTAACTCAAAGCGCAGAAAACATATTCAACAAAATCATAGAAGAAAACTTTCCCAACCTAAAGAAAGACATACCAATGAAAACACAAGAAGCCTACAGAACACCAAATAGACTGAACCAAAAAAAAGGTCACCTTGCCACATAATAATCAAAACACCCAACATACACAACAAAGAGAAAATATTAAAAGCAGGAAAGGGAAAATGTCAAGTAACCTGTAACGGGAAACCCATCAGAATCACCCCTGATTTTCCTTGGAAACTCTGAAATCCAGGAGGTACTGAATAGATAGATATTCTACCTACATTAAGAGACCATGGATGCCAGCCAAGACTACTATACCCAGCAAAGCATTCGATCATTATAGATGGAGAAAACAAGATATTCCATGAAAAAAACAGATTCAAACAATACATATCCATCAATTCAGTCATACAGAAAGTACTGGAAGGAAAACTGCAACCCAGGGGAATTAACTACAAACAGAAAAACATAGGAAATAGATAATCCTGATTTACCAACAGTCAAAAGGAAAAAGGGATAGAATCCCACACAATATCTCTCCACCATCACCAAATCAAAAACAAATAAGAATGAACAATAATCAATGGTCATTAAATATCCATCAATATTAATGGTCTTAACTCCCCTATACAAAGACACAGATTAGCAGACTGGATAAGAAGACAGAATCCTTAATTCAGCTGCATACAAGAAACTCAACTCAACCCCAAAGACAAACGGTACCTAAGAATTAGAGGTGGGGAAAGATCTTCCAATCAAATGGACCCAAGAAACAAGCAGGGGTAGCAATGCTAATATCCAATAAATTGGATTTTAAACTAAAATCAGTCAAAAGAGATGAAGCAGGTCATTTCCTACAAATCACAGGAGAAATCCATCAGGATGAAGTCTCAATTCTGAACGTTTATGCCTCAAATACAAAGGCATCCACATTTGCAAAAGAAACATTACTAAAACTCAAATCACACATAAAACCACACACACTTATAGTGGGAGAGTTCAACACTGCACTCTCGGCACTGGGCATGAACGCCAGACAGAAACTTAACACAGAAACAAAAGAACTAATAGAAGCTGTGGCAAAATTGGACTTAACAGATATCTATAGAACATTCCACACAAATAAAAAACAATTTACCTTCTTCTCAGTGCCACATGGAATATTCTCTTAAATCGACCACATACTTGGAAACATAGCAAACCTAACAATTACAAAAAATTGAAATAACCCCATGTGTCTTATTAGACCACCATGCGTTAAAATTAGAATTCAACATGGCAGTTCTGCGGTTGAACAGGACAGAACCTATCTGTGGATGAGGGAGTATATGACCTAAAAACACTCAACCTAAGTGACTGACATGAGAAGGTTTTAGTATATTCCCTAACCACACTCCTAGGTAGGTCTGAAATACTTTTTCTAGAAACCATCTCTGAGAGGCAGGGAAAAGACCAACACGATAGTTTATTTGAGTCTCATTGGCCCTGCTCACTGCTGATGCAATCCCTGTGGGATCCACCCCACCCAGGGACTGCAGAGACCCCAGTACCAGTCCTGGCTCCATGCACCGGAGGAGGAGAAACATCAGAGTATTGGACATGTTTGCACCCACTGGAAGGAAACCTTGGTCCTGACACAACAGGAGAGGAATAGACTTCTACACTCAACAGAAAGAGGGATGGGAAGGAGAGAATATAAAAACACATTCAACAACAGAAACAAAAAAAAACAATAGGACAGCACCCGAATCTAGGGACTCTACACTAGCAAGAACTGATCATCACAACAGACATGAAGCAGAAGATAATGATTATTAAAAAAAATTCATGAAAATGATAGAAACCCTCAAAGAGATATTGGGAAAATGCCTTAGAGAAATAGAAGAAAAAACAAACCAAAAACTACAAGAAACAATCAATTCCCTGAAAGAAAGCCGAGAAAAAAGATAATCAAACTCTTGAAGGAAACAGTTCAAGACATGAAAAATGAAGTAGACACAGTAAACAAAACAAAGGCTGAGGCAGTGCTGGAAATAGAAAAGCTGGGTATATGATCAGGAAGTACAGATGCAAGAATAATCACAGAATACAACTCATGGAAGAGAGAATCTCAGGCATTGAAGATATCTTAAGAGAAATAGAATCATCGATCAGAGAACATGTTAAAGCAACAATCCCTAACAGGAAATATACATGAAATAGGGGACACCG
This sequence comes from Cricetulus griseus, assembly GCF_003668045.3. Lineage (NCBI taxonomy): Eukaryota > Metazoa > Chordata > Mammalia > Rodentia > Cricetidae > Cricetulus > Cricetulus griseus. Next base: position 61,970,432 of record NW_023276806.1, read on the forward strand.
TGAAAAGGTCGAACTTAAAATTAATGGCTATAGAAGAAGGTGAAAAACGCAACTCAAGATGCAGAAAACATATTCAACAAAATCATAGAAGAAAACTTTCCCCACCTAAAGAAAGACATGCCAATGGAAGCAAAAGAAGCCTACAGAACACCAAATTGAGGGGCTCACAAAAAAGTTCCCTCACCACATAAAAATTCAAACCCCAAACACACAGAATATAGAAACAACATTCAAAGCAGCTAAGGAAAAACATCAAGTAATCTATAAAGGCAAACCTATTAGAATTACACTTGACTTTTCCGAGGAAACACTAAAAGCCAGAAGGTCCTGGATAGATATTCTACCAACACTAAGAGACAATGGATGCCAACCCAGATTACTGTAGCCAGAAGAGTTTTCAATCCATACAGATCCAGAAAACAAGATAATCGATGAAAAATCCATATTTAAACAATACATAGCCACTAATCCTGGCCTCAAGAAAGGTTTGGAAGGAAGACTCCAACCCAAGGAAGTTAACTACAACCAGAAAAACATAGGCAATAGATAACCCCACTATACCAGCAGCCAAAGATAAATGGGGTGAAAATCCACACAAAATCCCACAACAAACCACAAATCTAAAGCAAACAAGAATGAACAATCCATGGTCATTAATATTCCTCAACATTAGTGGTCTTAACTCGCCTATAAAAAGACACTGGCTAGCAGGAAGCTCGTGGGAATGCAGTGGCCCTGAGGATTCTGTATAAAATTCCACAGTCGAGCAAAGCTGGATGGACTAAAGTGGGATTCTGCAAACAGAGAAACCATGGAATCCAGAAACTGATTGTGAAATTTTTATTCACTTTATATTGCCTTTATATAACAGAGGTGGACACACCCATAGACACAAGAGGAGGACTTCAATCCTGTGTTTCCAGTTACAGATGTTTGAGAAGTCACCCAAGGGATGCAGAGAGCTGAACTCAAGAACTGGTCCTCTGCAGGAGCAGCAATTGCTTTGGCCAAGTGAGTCAACCCTCCAGTCCCCATAAATTGAGTTTGGAGGAAAAAAAAAACTGGCATCTTTCTCTCTTCTCTGTCTCTCGTAAGCAAACATGTATGTCTGTTTCATCCTTTGCTCTAAATCCTTCCTCATAGCCCTGCTCAGTCCAGTCCAGAGAGGTTCTTCTAAAGAAACCGTGTTGAGATGTGCTTGGGGCAAGCAACTGAATGGAATCCCAGTTTCCAACTCATTGGACAAAATGGAAAGCCATCCAGCAACAGCGGAAAGTATCCTGGAATCCAGTGATCCCCGTGATTCAACTCATTTCGAGGGGCATCAAAGTGCTGTGCCAACATGCTGTCTTTCCTCGGATACTCTGGATATCCTTCACGTGTCCCGCAGTCTTCAGGTGGTCTTGGTTACAAAGCTGGCTGCTGCTTTGGGTATACACCTGTAGTTCACAGCTGAGAGGAACCTATGATTGCTTCAGGCGTTTGGGAGGGGGCTCAAGTAATGAACTGTGAGTAGAGGCCAAGGAGCTGTATGCTTCAGCCAACAACTGGGGATGTAAGACCATCATTGTCTTCCAGCTTGAAGTCTCAGATATATCAGAAGCACGCGGTGTAATGAAATCCAGGGTCTTGGTTTTCAGCTGCCCTGCACTGTGGAGGTCAGCGAGGATGAGAGTGTGGGCAGCATTCTCAACACAGAGGTCCCTGCAGAGGGCATCCTCGCACATGACCTTCAAACGCTCCAGGCCATACTTGTCAGCAGCTGCCAGCACAGCATCTGCCATGCTGTGGAGGTCTGGTGCCTTCCCGGTATAAATGAAGTCCATCATTGCCTTGAAGACTTGGGGCTCCAGATCCTGGATCTCCACGCAGTTTTTTCTTTTCTCCTCCATGTCATGTTCAAACATGGCTCTGAAAACTGGAGAGCGAGCTGCTAAGATGGCCTTGTGAGCTTGGAATTCCTGGCCAGCTACCACCAGGCAGCAGTCTGTGAAGAGGGAATTCTCCCACAGCTGTCCTAGCTCATCTCCAATGTGTTCCTTGGAACCTGGATACCGGGCAGCGTGCTCTTCCCACAGTTGATGAGGGAGTCTTGGACCACGAGGTCCACCTCGCAGAAGATAGTGAGTTCATTGTCTGGGAAGAGCCAAGACTCCAGACCCAAGAGCAAATCTCGATGGATGAACTTTTTGAATCCCCAGTGTTGTTTTGGCATGAACTTGAAGAATCTTGGGCTTATCTTGCCATTGGCTTTATCTCCATCGACACTGATGATCCAAAACCGGAACCTTGCCCAGGCTGGACTCTTTGGGCAGCTGAGCATCATTAGGTGAACTGACAGGTAATCTTTGCTTTCTTTGTCGATCCCATTTGCGAGTATTTTCAAACACCATTTGTCGTTGTCACTGAATCCTGAGGAGAAGGTTGGGCTTTTAATGGCGCCCCCTATCTCCTGAAGCAAGAATCCGAAGTTGCTTATGGTCCAGCTGTAGGAGAATTTCTGCACACTGAAATCTGTGTGGCCCGATCTCTCGGCTGCCCGGTCTTCTGACATATCTACTGTGGTGCTTTGAAAGTGAACCTGGATCCAAAAAGAAGAAGTAGGCCTTTTTCTTCTTCCACCTGAGGTCACAATGGCAGATATCTGTAACAAGGAAAGTAAAATCCTGAGAGACTCGTATTGGGGTTCAAACTTCAAGCTCAAGGCCAGGGAGGCAAAGCAGCCATGCCCGTAGCTCTTGCCTCTACCTCAGGCTCCATGAGCTCTCAACAAACATCACACTGTTGCCTCGCCTCAGCTTAACAAGAGATAAGCTGAGACTGACTACTGAAGGCCCCACTCCTAATTTGATACACTCTAGTGCGGGGGATAAAGGGCATGAGCTCTGTTAATGGTTTAATTTCATTCAATCGCTTGGAGCCTTGTGTATACTCGAACACAAGGAGAACCATCTGCCTTTGTCTCCTGAGTCCTCAGAAGAAAGGTGTCTGCCTGGCTTCTCTGGGTAGCTAATATGGGTGCTTTCCTCTTTTGAGACCCAGTGAAGTAAAACAGTGTAAGCTATGTCTGTACCACCACAAATAGCTTTTAGTCTTTTATTTTCTGTTTTCCCCTCTGTTCCCTCTTCTATGGGGCTGGAAACTTGGATATCGCTCTAAAATTTTCTATCAAGATTTCAATATTATTTTCAGAGAAGAGAGTTTGTGCTACTCACTATGGACAGTTCATTTCTAGATTGAATCTGAGGTCAACAGGTAACTACTTTTGACAATTGTACTCAACTGATGAAGCGTTTGGAACATTTTATACACACACATCCAAAAGTGTTGTACTAGGGTTCTAGAGCAACAGAACATAGGGAATGAACCTCTCTGTGTGAAAAATGGAGATTCCTGAGAATGACTTCGGGCTGCATTCCTGTTAATCCCACAATGTCAGTTGTGAAGTAAAAGTATAAGAATCCAGTACTTACTGAGTCCAGGAGGTTGGACGTAGCTGCTGCTCTTCAGTATATGCTCAATTACAAATAAGTATTCTCTAATGGCAGTGAAGAGATGGACTTACTGAAATGTCAGTGCAAGCAGTCAGAGGGCTGTAGCTCCTTCTTGCATGCCCTTTTATATGCCTCCAGCAGAAGGTGTATCCCAATTTAGGGTGTGTCCCCTAGCCTAAGATCTGGATTAAAGGTGTGTGTCTTCCAGCTGGAGAGATGGCTCAGAGGTTAAGAGGTTAAGACAGCTCTACCATAGGTACTGAGTTCAATTCCCAGCAACCACATGGTGGCTCACAATCATCCCTTAGAAGATCTGGTGCCCTCTTCTGCTGTGCAGATATACATGGAAGCAGAATGTTGTATGCATAATAAATAAATAAAATCTTTAAAAAAAAGAAAGGTGTGTGTCTTCAGGCCAGTTGATCCTGTTCTTATGCATGTGATTTCTACCTCTAAAATCAGTACTTCAAGTGGATCTCCCACTCCAAATGTGCAAAACACTCCACACAGTTGTGCCATTCATTTTAGGATTTGTTTAGTTAATTCCAGGGGTGGTCTATTTGGGTAGCAAGAATAACCATCACAAGTGCATTTTGCTGTCCTGAATTATTCTTCTCTAAATAAAGAAATGATTTCTATTCCTACACAGTTGTTGTTTACTCTTCTCTTGTTTTTGAATATTCCTACCACCCCACTGTGGTGGCATATACCATTAATCTCAGCACTTAGGAGTCACAGGTAGGCATTTCTCTGTTAGTTCAAGGCCAGCTTGGTATGCAGAGATAGTTCTATGACAGCCAGAGCTGTTACACAGAAATACCTGTTTGTGAAGAAAAGGATTCTTCCCATGAACATGATCCAGGAAGAGGTCTTTTTTTCTGTCTGGTTTCAAAGTGTTCACAATATGGAGCTCAGGTTGGAAGAATCCCTTTATGGTGGGCATTAAGCAGGGCCAAGCAGGATGCTCTGAAAATGGCTGTCTTCTTTCCTACCCTTCATTCCATCCATAATCACTGTCCTGGGGATTGCAACACCAAGTTTCACTGGTTGTCTTCCCAGTCCTCTTCTGTGAATCCTCCTTGAACACTAGCTTCTGATCCCCTTAAGTGTGTGCTGTCAGAAGACCCTAAAGGCCTCTCATTTTTCTCATGCTGAGTGCCAAGATAAAGCTTCTCATTACCTGATAATTTTCATCCCTCACTTGTAATTCATTCTTCTTCAGTCTTTGAACACCCAGGCTTATTCTGCTAGGCTTAAAATTGTAAGAGCATTCTGGTTTACAAAGGGTTCAGAATATATTCAACAATTACTGAAGAGCATCTTCCTTCCAATGTGGGGTCTTGAAATTAACAAATATAATCCCTTCAAAGGAGTGTTTTCTGGGATGGAATACCTACTACCCTGACCCTGAATCCACCTAGTGAAGAATCACCTATGCCTTACATGGCCACCTGCAATAATTCTGCCAAAGAAAAAAAAAGTAAAAACAAACAATCAAAAACAATTGATTTAATTATCTTCGACTCACAGATAAGTAGTGTTGCAGCCAGACTTTCAGGACAGCCAGACTGGGAATGGCTGTGCTCATCCAATCAATAAACTTATTTCCTTGTAGTCTAGGCTTAGAGATACTCTCCAAGATAAGACTAACTTGAGAGAGATGACATGTACAGAGAATCTTGATCATCAAGCTACAGAGGGAAATCCATCTAAATGCCCTCCTTTTATGGTTTCTGTGGAATATAGTCTGCATCATGGTAACAAGAAAAATCTCACTTTAGTGACCAGAAGAATATGCATGGCAGTTCTGAGGTTGAACAGGACAGAACCTACCTTTGGATGAGGGAGTATATAACCTAATGACACTCAATCTATATGACTGACAGGAGAAGGATCTAGGATATTCACTAACCATACTCATAGATGGGTCTGAAATACTTTTTCTAGACATGATCTCTGAGAGGCAGGGAAAAGACCACCACTATATTTTATGTGAGTCATCCTGGCACTGTGGTTCTGGATAAAATAAAAGGTAGGAAAGAGGAGAGCCACTGTAATGATTTCCTCTGTCTGCTTCAGACTCACCATTTATTGGTACTTTATCTGATGTCTATTCTGTGAAAACTAAGACCACTAACATACTAAGGAAAACCCTTCTTCCCTGATGCTGTTTAAATCAGCACTCCTTGTAAACACACTTGAGATGGATATTCTTGGTTCTCAACTTGGCAATATCTAGAATTAACAATACTCAAAAATGCAGATCACACCTGTGTGAACTTATTACTTAAGTTGAAGTAGACAGACCCACTTCAAACGCTTACTTTTGAGAAAAGAAGACACACACCCTTAATCTGGACCTATAGGCTGGGAGGACACCTTTACTTAAGCCCTTAATTTTATTAATTATTACATATTATTCATTACTTGCATATTCTTCTTGATGAGCATGTCTCTGCTCAACTATGTTTAAAAATTGTGCAAAACTGAAGTCTTGTTTTTTTTATTTTACTTATCTTTTGTTTGTTTTAGGTTTTAGAGATTAAGCTACTCAAAGAAAAAACAGCCTCATATCAAATAATTTCTTCCTCTGATCCACTTAAACTCCCTGAGTATTCCAGGCTACGACTGCAGATTGCTTTTATGTCCTGAATATAATTTACAGCAGAACACCAGTTTCCTGCTTCATAATCTTTCCTTTGGGAAAGGGGTCATATTTGAAAGAGTTGACAGTGGGTTAGGGGTTGATTGAGATTGTTTTGGTTTTATAGAGGCAATCTCATTTAGTATGCAAAGACACAACTTTCAAACTCACTAGATTTCTGCCACCTAGTTCCCCAATACAGGCCTACATCACCAAGGGGTGCTTAGAATATCACATTTTTTAAAAACCGAGAGAAAACATGCTTATTTTGACACATCTCTAGTGAATTACTGTTCACAATAAACTTCATGTACATAAGCAATGCTCCTAAGTCCATCTCAAGGGTATCTTGAGCTGAATGTGTTAACCACTACCCACATAATAAAAATTAAGTTTCCTCCTTATTTTCATTCTCTCTCTTTCTGTTTTTGAAATGGCGTTTCCTTACACAGCCTTGGCTGTCTTTGGACTCACTCTACAAACAAGGTTGGCTCAAAAACATTGTGATCTTTCTACCTCTGCATTCTGAGGAACAGATTTAAATACTTGAATTTTTAATTCATAAAATAGACAATAGTAAGATGGTTGGAATAGTTAGGAAGAAGATATAGTAAAAAATACTTGTAAGTGTATGAAGTATATGTGGTACACCCTATGGACCCTAGTTCTTCAGAACCTGAGGGAATTGAATCGTGAATCATCTGGCCTGGGCTGTACATTGAGTGGTACCACAGCAGAAAGAGATGGAAGAAAATTTCAGGGAGACATCAAGACATTTCTTTTGATCCATTCTCTGTATTTCTGTGTCTCTGTCTGTCTGTCTGTCCCTCTCTCTATCTGTATCTCTGTCTCTGTCTTTCTCCATCTTGCATGTGTGTTTGCATGTGTGTGTGTTTGTATGTCTTTCTATGTGTTTCAGTCAGTTTCCTTACCTTAAATGACCAATGGCTTTCTCTGGTAATGAAGACACTTGTGTTGATTAAGACTTGTGCATCCCTTTGTTGGGAGCCTGAAACCTTTGGCTGTTTCAGGTCCTCCAGATACGCACCTGTCTGAAATTAAGGCTCTGCCTGTCACATTCCTGTAGTGACAGACCTTATGAACATTTCCTGTACTGCAGCCTCGGTGGGGGTTCACAGTTTCCCCATGAGAAGTTGCTCTCCTCTCCAGGACCATGCCCATGGGAGCTCTTGGCTGGCCATGTAAAGCACTTATTTTGCAAATGAGTGGGCCTGCAGTGACTGCCTACCTTCATGTCAAATGATGCACTTGAGGGAAGGGGTATCTGTCACCCTGACTGTAAACCACATATAGAAGAGTTATTCATATTACTAGATAGCCAACTATAATAGATTCCAAAGTGAAGAAGCAAAAATTCAGAATCAAAATCAATTGATTGATTTATCCTCTATGGAGGGAGGAGCAGCTTCTGGGCAGAAATTCAGGAGACCCAGGCAGGGAATTGCTGAGTGGATTGAATCATCATGGTTATTTTCCTGTCCTTTAGGCCTAGTGAATCACTACAGACACCATGCTCTGGAGAGAGGTGATAGAAGTGGGGAGCATTTACAGATCACATTCTGAGGGAAATTATCTCAAAATCCATTCCTCAGTAACTCTTGAATGTATTCTGTGTCCTTTCAAAGGCAGAATGCTGTCTCCCTTGTAAACCTAGCACAGTAAGCCTAGAAGTTCAAAGTTAAAGGACAGAACTCACAAGTGAAGGATTAAAAATTACGAGGTAATGAGAAGCTGAATTTGGCAGTCAGCATGATGGAATAGATGTATTTAGGATCTTCTCATGGCACCCTATTAAGGAAAAGTGTTTCCAAGGAGGATTAACTGAGAAAGAGAGGCAAGACCATTAATGAAATTTGATGGAGTCATCCCTGGTACTGTGAGTCTGGAATACAAAGCAGAAACAAAGTAGCTACTTAAGAGTGTCCAGGCTGGCTCTGCTTCCTGCCACCCTATAGGAATTATTCCACCCTGACTTCCATATTTCGAACACTGAGACCCCTGAAGGTCAAAAGGCCTCTCTTCCTTGTCCAAGTTAATAGGAAGAATTGTTTTCAAGACAAGGTTTTTCTGTGTAACAGCACTGGATGTCCTGCTACTACCTCGATAGACTGGAGTGGCCTTCATTTCATAGAGATCTGCCTGCCTGTGCCTCCAAGTGATTGGATTAAAATCTTGTAGCACTACCAACAGTCTGGGAAGAATTCTTATAACAATATGAGAAGAGTAAGTAACAACTGTGTAGGAAAGAACACCATTCCTTCATTTATGGAAGATTTACTCCAGTAAACAAACTGCACTTCTGATGATTTTTCTTGGTTGCCAACTAGACCACATCCTGAATTAACTAAAATCCTAAAATGGAGGGAGAAATGTTTTGCATAACTCTGAGAAATGTTTTGCATAAGATCAAGTAGGCAGGTCCACTTGAAACAGAAAATCTGGAGGTAGGGAGAGACAAACATTTACCCTGGATCTCAAGGCCCAAAGACACACAACTTTAAACGAGATCTTGAGGCTGGGAGACACACCCTAAATTTGGACATACCTTCTGCTGGAAGCATATAAAAGGACATGGAGGAAGGAAGCTGTTGCACTCTGCCTGCTTGCCCTTACCTTGCCACAAGTCCATTTTTCAGTGGCTTTACAGAATACTTGTTGGAATTCCAGCATATAACTGTAGACCAGGAGACACATCCAAACTTCTGGGCTGAGTAAGCACTGGATTCTCGGATTTTCCCTTAACAACTAGCCATTGTGGGATTAGCAGGATTGCATCATGTAGGGAGAAACCATGATTAAGAGGTAACCATATACTATGTTTGCAATCAACTTCATAGCTAATGTGTTATCTCTAACCAGAGGATTGAGACACTGGGAAAAGGCAAAAGAACCTGTATGAATTGTGGCCAGCTTAGAAAGTTGGATGCAAGATATAAAAGACATCCAGGAAAACATGATCCCTGAAATGCAAGACATGAAACTTTGATGTGAAGAAGTTGAGGATATTAAGTTTGGCCATAAAGTTGGATGCAAGATATAAAAACCATCCAGGAAAACATGATCTCTGAAATGCAAGACATGAAACTTTGATGTAAAGAAGTTGAGGATATTAAGACTGGACATGCTACATTACTAACACAGGTAGAACAAACTCATGGCCAAACAGAAACCAAAATATGTTCCATGGCTGATGCCTTAAATGGAAAGAGAGCTAAGAACCAGGACAGGAATCACAAACTGGCACAGACAATTTGCTCCATGTCTCATGAGTGTACTGCCACAGGCCAAAAGTTGGAGTCTAGGATTGCATATTTAGAAGGTAATTTACATGCCATTCAGATACTATCTATGGATGAGAGTATTAAAGGTATAGAAGCATATATAAACGAGGAAACAAGACAAAATAGCGATTCTATTAAATTCTCAGAATCTTATATGATTCACCAGATTCAAACTGTCCATGAGACAGTGGTTTCCAGGTTCCAAGCCTTGGATGACTCAGAAATGGATTCCTCCCAATCTGATGCACCTATTCCAATCAAACATCAGGAAAACCTTCCTAAGTTTGTTATGCATACACCACTGGTCTTCCCAGTGACTATGACAAAAAAACTGCCACCAAAAAATATCCAAATGGCCATGTTGCATATGAATAGGAAAACAACTAAACAACTAAACAAAACAACTAAAAGATTTGAAAGGAATTAAGGGGTCTGTTGTCTCATATGGTCTCCATAGCCCTTATGTCAAAGAAATATTAAATTTGTGAGCAACTTTTACAGAGTAATGCCCATAGATTGGAATGCATAATATCAACTGTGCTTGAAAATTTGTCTCAAATACAGTGGAGGCCTTTATGGATAGAGGAAACAAAAGCCCTGGAGCTTCAAGCCTTAAAGAAAGGTTATGAAGCTCCCCAAGGTAAGATTCTTGGTGAAGGTCTTTATGCTGACCCACAGGTTCAAGCTGAATATGACAAGCACATATTGTCCTTATGCAGGACAGCAGCATTAAATGCCTGGGACAAGGTTCGTGAACCAGGAAAAGGAGAAGAATCCTACACTAAGATAGCACAGAGAGGAACAGAACAGTTCACTGACTTTTTATGAAGACTATCCAGGGCAGTAGATTTGCAGGTAACAAATTTGGACTCTAGAAGAATACTCATACAATCTCTAGCCTATGAAAATGCAAATCCACTATGCAAAAGGATACTTTTGCCTTTAAAGATAAGATCAGCATCACTGGAAGTGTGGGTCTTGCATACAGCTAATCTCGAGTCTAATGTCCAAGATTCAGAAGCTTGGGAAGGAGAAGCAAACCCTAAAGGTCTAACAAGACACCAAGTGGCCAGTAACTGTACTGAAACAGGAAATGGTAGGAAGAGAAATCCCCAGAGGGTCAAGAAGGCATCAGGATAATAGGTGTTTTAACTGTGGCAGAATAGGACATATTAGGAAAAATTGTAGGCAAGTAAATTCCAACAATGTCTCATATAGAAGGCTTCCACCTCCTGGATTATATAGGAGATGTGGTAAGGACAGACAATGGACCAATGAATATAGACCGACAAGAGACATACAAGGAAACCAGTTACAATTGGGAAACTCCTTGAGGGGACTCTAGAAGGCCCCCAAATCGAGAAAGGTCTAGTCATTCCCAGTCACTGTGGAGGACAATCTCTCACAGGACAAATAGATAGTACAATGCCTATTGTAAAGAATGGTACCACTCAAATGGTAGTTTGGCTAGGGATGAGGAAACAAATGTGACTGGAAGAGACAAAAAACATATATTTTGGTAAACTTCTCTAAAGGATCAGAGGCCTCAGTTGAAAGTAAGAATAAAAATAAAGTTATTTCTGGTTTGGTGGACACTGGGGTGGATGTGACTATTATAACCCAAACTCTTAATGACCTGCAGAAATTTCTAGGGGAAATTTCTCAACTACAGAAAATAATTGGAAGAGAAGGACATGACTTAAAGCACTTAAAAATGGCCCTTAAAAGGGACAAGGACTTAAACAATCCACAAATATTATCAGCTCAAGTGGAAAGAGAATTACAATGGGTGACAAACAGAATACTAAACGCACATGTAGATCATTGTTGACCCTAAATTAGACTGTATTCTTGTTATTCTACCACACAGAGAATACCCTTCGGGGATTCTGATGCAGTGGGAAGATATTATATTGGAAGGAAATTTTCTGCCACATAAACAGAATAAAAAGCTAAAAACATACATAGAAAAGATTTCTGATTTGATTCTAAAAGGCAAATTAAGACTTTGTCAACTGACTGGAAAAGATCCAGCAGAAACCATAGTTCCTTTAACTAATGAGGAAATTTCCTCCTTATGAAAGGACGATGAATACTGGCAGACACCTTTACTAACTTTTTGGGAAGAATTAGCAGCTATTATCCCCAAACTAACAGAATTAAATTCATAAAAAAGACAATCTGGATCCTTCCACCTATTAAAGAAAAACACCTATTTCTGGAGTCCTCACCTTCTACACTAATGTGAACAAATCAGGTAAATCAGGATATAAATAAAGTAGTTCAAAGTCTGTACAGTGTACAGAAGGCAGAATTATATGGTATTCTTATGGTACTTATAGACTTTACAGAGCCTCTCAATGTAGTTACTGATTTTCAATATGCAGACAGAATTGTTTTACACATCAAGACTGCTGAATTCATTCCTGATGATACAGAATTAACTTCACTATCTATATAAGTACAAGAAACAATCAGAAACTACACCAATATGACATATACAACACACATTAGATCCCATAAGGGGCTGCCAGGCCCACTAGTACAAGGCAATGATGAGATTGATTGTTTATTAGTAGGAAGCATGCTAGAAGCCTTGGAATTTCATTAGAAACACCATGTAAATAGCAAAGGTTTAAAAAAAGGATTTCTCCAAGGATATAGTGAGAAACTATCCAACCTGTTCCTTCTATAATCAAGCTCCATTGCCAGAAAGCTGTAATCCTACAGGCATTCAGAGAAATGAGGCTTGGCAGATGGCTGTCTTTTAGTTTTCAGAATTTGGAAATTTAAAAAATGTGAATCATACATTGTACAACAATTTTGATGTGAGTGTATAAAGTATTCCAAGTTTAAACAGTTGTGTATAATTGTCAAAATTACTTAATGACATAAGAATCAATCTATGTTCATCACAGCATTTTTTTGTAATAACCAGAACATGGAGGCAACCTAAGTGCCCCTCAACCAAGAATGGATAAAGAAAGTGTGGTACATTTACACAATGGCATACTACTCATGGGGAAAAGGCAATGACATCTTGAAATTTGCAGGCAAATCGATGGAAATAGAAGATACCATCCTGAGTGAGGTAACCCAGTCACAGAAAGACAAACCTGGAATATACTCACTCATATATGGTTCTCTATATACATAGAGAAAAGGATTACCAGCCTACAATCCACACCTCCAGAGAAGCTAGGAAACAAGGAGGACCCTAAGAGACATATATATGGTCCCCCAGTGAAGTGGAAAGGGACAAAAGCCCCTGAACAAATTGGGAGCATGGGGGTGGGGGAGGGATGTAGGTGAAAGAGGAGGAGAGAAGAGGAGGTGGGGGGGGAGATCATGAGGGATCAGGAAGCCTGAGTGGGCAGAGGAATAGAGGAGAACAAGAAAAGAGACACATCAATAGAGGGAGCCACTATAGGTTTAAAAAGAAATCCGGCCCTAGGGAATTGTACAGAGATCCACAAGGATGACCCCCAACTAGGAGCCTAAGCAATAGTGGAGAGGGTACCTTAAAAGTCCTTCCCCTAGAATGACAATGGTGAATACCTTAATTGCCATCCTAAAGCCTTCATCCAGTAGCTAATGGAAGCAGAAGCAGAGATCCACAACTAAGCACTGAGCCCTGGAATCCAGTTTCAGAGAGGGAGGAGTGACAAGCAATGGGGTCAACTGGGAAAGCCCACCGAAACAACTGACCTGAGCAAGCGGGAACTTACGGACCCCAGTCTGACAACTGGGGAACCAACATAGGACCAAACCAGGGCCCCTGAACGTGGGTGTCAACTAGGAGCACTGGACAATCTATGGGGCCTCAACCAATCTAATAAGTGCTTTTTCATGTTTTAAATTTAGGAAGGATTTTTTTTAGAAATAAAAATCCTTTTTCAATAAATTTTATTAAATTAGAAACAATCTTATTTTATATATCAATCCCAGTTTCATCTCCCTCCCATCCTGCAATTACACTCACCGACACCCCCCCCCCGCATCCCATACCCCATCCACTCCCCAGTGAGGTGAGTCCTTCCATGAGGGAATCATAAAATCTGTCAAGTTCCCCATGTATCTAGGCTAAGAGAGTATCCCTCCGTGGGAAATGGGCTCCTGAAGTCCTTTTGTGCACTAGAGATACATCCTGGAGAAAGAGTCACAGATTCAGGCAACAGAGCAGAGACATCCCCTGCTCTCATTGTTAGGAGTCTCTTTTATTCTCTTGATGAAACTTGCCTCTGTAGTTCCTTCTTTCTTACCTAGATTTTTGATGTTTGCATTCCCTCACTTTGTGTTTACATTATTGTTTCTACTTACATTTTCAAATCTTGGACCATTTTTATTTCTTTCTTTCAACTGTTTGTTTTCAGGTCCTTTTAGAAGGGATTTATTAATTTACTTTATTTTTATTTGCTTTATCCTTGATTTCTTTAAAGAATTTATTCACCTCTTGTTAAAGGGACTCTATTGTCATTAAGTTGATTGTAAGGTCTTTTTCTTGTGCTTCAGCTGTGTTGAAATATTCAGAGCTTGCTGTAGTGTGGTATCTGCCTCTAGTGAAGATACAATGCCCTGGCTGTTACTGTGTTTTCTTTTGGGTTTTGGTGGCAGGGTGTAGTTTTGTTTTGCTTTGCTTTGCTTTTTCCACTGGCATCTAGGATGCTGGGATTGAGGAGATTATAGGTCTAGCTGCTAGTTTCTGAAGTTGTCCTTGTTGAAGAGCTGTTCTGACTGTTGGTGTTCATTTTCTCTCTGGCAAGCGTGTGATTGATTGCTCTATGCTCTTGGTAGGAGTTTCTCTTTGGACTTGATAGTTTTGGCAACTTGGAGTTCTTGGTAAAATGTATTTCTGAATATTGGCAGTTGACACATAGAAATGGACTTGGGATAGAGGTCTGAAGGGATCATAGGAAGGAGGAGAGCACTGTTCTACCAGAATCCACTTATTTTGTCTCCTTGGAATAGGAAGACACAATGAAGAGAGATAGCCCCAGAAGGTCTGCTATAGCATTGCAGATGAGACTTGGGTTGTATCTAGAGGAACAGAAGGAGAATGGGAAATCTATAGAAAGGTTGCATGCATCCCTGGCAGGATTGGATAATCTGGATTATCAGGGAGTGCCTCGTAAACATGAGGAGGGAGTTTAGAAGGGGATGGTCTGTGGATACCACAGGAGATTGGGTGGGGGGCAAGGGAATAAAGGGTGCAGTGGTTTTGTATTGCAGAACTGGAAGTAGGACTGGGACATTGAATCTGAAGGAACACAGGGAGAAGAAAAGATCTGCAGAAACCTTACCATGTCGTCTGGCAGGCGTGGTCTAGAGCTGTGTGAGTTGCGGCACTTTGGGGACCTAAGAATGCTTTCAAGGTGTGGAATATTACATATCTTACATATCAGATATTTACCTTATGTTTCACAACAGTAGCAAAATTATACTTCTACATAGCAAGGACATAATTTTAGGGTCACAACAAATGAGCAACTCTATTAAAGGATCCCAGCATTAGGAAGGTTGAGAACCGCTGGCCTAGAGTATACGGATTATTCATGACTCAATCCCCTGCAACATTTTCAATACAAATGAGACTTTTGTGTGCTTGGACCAAAAGCACTTCTCTGTCAGATGGTGTATGATCTCTCCGCTTTTACATGCTCTTCTCAGTTTTCTTAAGAGCACGATGGGGTGTGTTCTACTCTGCCAATATTAAGTGCTAAGAAGGAAGAGAAGCTGTGTGATACTGGTGTGGCAGTTAAGAGTCTGCCCACACATGCTCAGCTTAACAGAGCTGGAAGGACAACAATGGGGTTCTGTAAACAGAACACTACTGGAATCAATAAACTGATTTAAATTTTTTATTCATATCATACATAGTTTAGTTAGAGTTTGGTATACTTTAGTTTGAGTACAGCAGAGTCAAGCCCAGCCCTCTCCTCCAACCCTATTATAATTCATTTACAGCTGTTTTCATGCCTGAGCAACCATAGTTAATTTCCCCAGATTAGGTGGATATGCTCCAGAGATCACTTTCCTACTATGAGTCATTGGTAAAAACACTGGCTGGTGCTTCTGGGAAATATAAGGTCACTGTTGCTGATGACATGTTAGTTGAAGATTGTTACATTTGTTTTTGCTGTGAAACTTTTGTTTAATGATGCAAAGGTGTGTTGCATTCTTTAATATTACATTTGTTTAACTCTGTAAAGCTGTGATACTTTACCTGTCTAAAACACCTGATTGGACTACTAAGGAGCTAAATGGTCAATACCTAGGTGGGAAGAGAAATAGGCAGGACTGGCAGGCAGAGAAAATAGAGCGGAGGAGAAATCTAGGAAGAGAAAAAAGAGAAAAGGAGAGAGGACATCAGGGGCCAGCCACCCAGCTACACAGCAAGCCATGGAATAATATGTAAAGAAAGCTATATAGAATAAAGACAAAAGCCCAAAGGCAAAAGGTAGATGGGATAAGTTAAGTTAATGAAAGCTGGTGAGAAACAAGCCAAGCTAAGACCAGGCATTCATAAGTAAGAATAAGACTCCACGTATTTGGGGTGGGTGGCAGAACCCAAAAAAAACAAAGAGCAAAGAGTAAAACCAACCAACTATAGCTCACAGCTAACCAGGGTCTTAGGACCTCTTTCAAACATTTGAGAGGAGGCTCCAGGAGTGGGTCTCATGAAGATGCCTATAGGGGTCTTTCCCAGTAAACCTGTAATGGTGGCCACATCCCTTTGGGCGTGGCTTCAGGGAGATGGAAGCAAAAAGAAGGAAAAGAAGCCACACCTCAAGCCTCCCTCTTTCTTCTTCTGCCTGCCTGAAGCCATGCCCATAGGGGTATGGCCACCATTACAGGTACACCGGCAAGACAGCTCCAGATGCCAGGGAGCAGTATGGTTCTGCTAGCAAGTGTGGATGTCACCCAACCATTAATTTACACTATGAGATCTCAGAGACCTCAGAAGCATGAGCTGTAATAAAATCCAGTACCTGTGCTTTAACCTACTCTGCATGTGGAGGTCAGCCAGGATGAGAGTGTGGGCAGCATTCTCAACACAGAGGTCCCTGCAGAGGGCATCCTCACACATGACCTTCAAACGCTCCAGGCCATACTTGTCAGCAGCTGCCAGCACAGCATCTGCCATGCTGTGGAGGTCTGGTGCCTTCCCCATGTAAATGAAGCCCATCATTGCCTTGACGCCTTGCGGTTCCAGGTCATGAATCTCAACTCAGTTCTTTTTGTTCTCCTTTTTGTCATGTTCAAACAGAGCTCTGAAAACTAGAGAGTGAGCTGCTAAGATGGCGTGGTGAGCTAGGAATTCCTGGCCAGCTACCACCAGGCAGCACTGTGTGAAGAGGGAATTCTCCCACAGCACTGCTAGCTCATCTGCCGTCGTGCACCTTGGAACCTTGATCTTGGGTGACATTTTCATTCAAAAAATGCAGGACCATGTTGACCTTGTAGAGGAGGGTAAGCTCATCACCTGGATGAAGCCAATGTATGTAGGAAAAGAGGAAATCTGGAAGGATGAACTTTTCTGAATACCCACTGGTAGTCTGGCAAGGATCTGAAGACTCTTGGGTGCATCACACTTTGGGTTTTCTCTCCTTAGGTGCTTATGATCCAGAACTGGAACTTTGCCCAAACATATCTCTCTGGAGAACTGAGCAACACTAGGTAAACTGACAGGTAACCTGTGCTTTCTTTGTCAACCCCTTCAGGTGTACTCTCAAATACCATTTCAGTTTGTGATTGACTCCTGATGAGAAAGTTGGACTTTTAATGCCTTCCTGAATATCATCCAGGAGGGAAAAAAGAAGTTGCTGATGGCCCACCTGTAGGAGAATCTCTGGCAGTTTTGACTGCCTGATCCCCTGACATTTTTGCAGGTGGCAGTTTGGATGGTGGACAGGATCCAAAATGAAGAACTAGGATTTGTTTTCTCTTTACCCTGTGGGACACAATCAGACACATTTCAGATATTTAGCTTCTGTTTTCCCCTCTGTTCTCACTTCTATGCATCTCTCTGAAATTCTCTAATATTTCAGTATTAGTTTCAAAGAAGACAGTCTAGTCTATTAGGGACAGTTACATCATTCCATTTTTTTCTAGATTGAATGTTATGTCAATAGGTAACTAGGTTTTGACAATTACACACAACTGTTGAATCATTTGGGACATTTTATACACTCATATAAAAATGTACTGGGTTTCTTTAGAGTAGCATAACATATGAAGTGACTCTATATATGAAGAAAGGAGACTCATTACAATGCCTTATGGCTGCAGTCCTGCTAATCCCACAATGTGTAGCTGTGAAGTAAAAGTTCAAGAATTCAGTACTTATTCAGTCAAGGAGATTTGACCTGTCAGCTGGTCTTCAATATCTGCTGGAATCCTGAAGACGTTTCTCTAATTCCAGTGAAGGATTTGGCTTGCTGCATAGTGAGGGCAAGCAGGCAGAGAGCAACAGCCTCCTTCTTCAGTGTCCTTTTATAGGCTTTCAAAAGAAGGTGTGACCCAATTAAATGTGGGTCTTCTGGCTTCAGGATCAGAATTAGCCAGGTGGTAGTTGTGCACACCTTTAATCCCAACATTTGGGAGTCATAGGCAGGTGGATCTCAGTGAGTTCCAGGCCAGCCTGGTCTGTAGAGTCAGTTCAGGACAGCCTCCAGATATCAAAGAAGAGGCTTAGGGATGCCTCCCCTTCTAGAAAGTGAATAGTAAAATGGTTCCCACATCTTTCATCTCTTTCTTCTTGTCTTAGTGAGACTCTCTGTGCCTAGAAAACACTGACATATGTTGAATGATTCAGTCAGCTCAGAAATTGCCAACCCAGCCCTCCATAACTCTGGCTCATTCCTTAGTACTATTCATCTATCAGTTGGTTTTGAGTTATTCAGTTTTGTTTCTCTACCTAGATTTCCGAAGGTGGCTGAAAAGTGTCATCTGTGTCTCTTCACCAGGTGGGTTAGGTTTATTCAGGTCCCTCCTACCTCAAATCTGTTATTTGAAATTCTGTGTTTGACCACTTCCAGACTCTTCATTTGAAACAAAGAAGGCTAAATGGTGAGCCCAGTGCTCCCTTGAGCTCCTGGAGAGCTGTTTGAGGGAGCTGTCCCTCACAGGGGATACTGAGCCCATCTGAGAAGAATCATGGGCTCTGCCCATAAGGTTTCTCATTCCACAGCCAACCACAGTCTTTGAATTCCTTTCTTACCAGCATGAAAGAAGAGACCATAGCAGAAAGCAGATCAAAGGACAGGAGGTGTGTAGAGCTCTGCGTCACCTCTACTCACCTGTGATGGGTTGTCAGCACCTTGACTTATAGAGGAGTTGCCAACATGGTGACAAGCAGTGAATGAGCACAATTTATCCATAACATCATGTTGGAGTCTCATTGGTTTGTTTATATTACTATTTTTCCATGTACTTTTCTTATTAACTCTTTGAGAATTTCACTCAAGCATGCAATGAATCTTGATCCTATTCATATTCCTTCTCAACACCTCCGATGTACCCCCACCTTCTTTTACCTTCATGTCTTCTTTAATTTTACTCTTTTAGTAGCAGGGTCCAATGTGTGCTGTCATTACACTCATGTGTGTAGCTATCCTAGAACCAGGGACAAACTCAGAAAAAGCTAACTACCCTCCTGCTATAAGCCACCAACTGGACAGTTGGGTTTTCAAAGATGTGCAAACAGCCCAAAAAGACTGCTGAACTTCCTTTTAAATTTTATTTATTTATTTATTTATTTATTTAATGGCTCTTTTGCATTGATGTTTGTGTAGAAATTGTGTTCCATATACCAGAGGAGTCCAGAAGAGGGTTTAGGATTCCCTAGGACTAGAAAAATAAATAATTGAGGTCTTCCATGTGAGTTCTGGGAACTGAACTTGGTTCTTGTGGAAGAGCAGCCAGTGCTCTAAGCCAAATTAGAATCTCACCAGCTCAGTTATATGCTTACTTTAGTCCACACTCAGTATGTTACTAAGCAGTCACTAAAACAAACCTGGTCTCTAAGCAGCTGTGCTAGCTGCCTTGGCGTGAACTTCACACAAGCTATGGTCATCTGGAGATGGGAGCCTCACTTAAGAAATGCCTCCATCAGACTGTCTATAAAGCTGTCTCTAGGCATTTTCTTGCCCCCCCACAATTTGTTATACAGACTCTCTATACACAGCTGGGGCTATACTAGAAATCACTATGTAGATTATTCTGGCCTCTAAGTCACCAGATCTGTCTGCCTCTGCCTCCTGAGTTTTGAGAACTCATACCTGCCTAAGGCATTTTCTTTCTGTTGTTTACTTAAAAATTTTATTTTTCATTTTACTTACCAACCTTATTTCCCCTCCCTCCATTCTCCTACCGACCCACCCCCGCCTCTTTAGAGGCGGTAAGACCTTCTTTGGGAAGTCAACAAAGTCTGTCATACCAAGTTTGCATACCACTCCCCTCCCCACTGTATCAAGATGGAACAAGGTATCCCACCATAGGGAATGGGCTCCAAAAAGCCCATATGGCAATGGCATAGGTCCTAGTGCCATTGCCAGTCCCACCCCAAGAGATCAAGTCACATAACTGTCACCCATATTCAGATTGTTTTAGTTTAGTCCCAACCAGGTTCCCCAGCTGTCAATCCATAATCTCATAGTCCATGAGCTCCCACTAGCTCTGGTCAGCGGTCTCTGTGGTTTTCCCCATCATGCTCTTGACTTCCCTTGTTCATATGATCCCTCCACCCTCTCTTCAGCTGAACTCCAGGAACTCTGACCAGTGCTTGACTGTGGATCATTGCATCTGTTTCCATCAGTTTACTGGATACAGGCTCTATGATGACAATTAGGGTAGTCACTAATCTGGTTTAAGGGAAAGGCCTGTTCAGACACCCTCTTCACTATTGCTAGGAATCTTAGCTGGGGGTCATCCTTCTGGATTCCTAGGAATTTCCATAGCATCCGGTTTTTCTCTAACCCCATCATGCCTCCCTCTTTAAGATATCTCTTTCATTGCTCTCCCCATCTATTCTTCCCTCAACTTGGTCTTCTTGATCCCTCATATTTCCATCCACCATAACCTCCCTTATACCCCCTCCTAGTTTACTCGGGAGATATTCACTATTTTCCCTTCCTGGGGCCCTCCATGTGTGTCTCTCTTAGGTCCACCATTTTACCTACCTTCTCTCGGGTTGTGGATGTAGTCTGGTTATCCTTTCCTTTACATCTAATACCCACTCATGGGTGAATACACACTGTGCTTGTCTTTCTGGGTCTGGGTTACCTCACTTGGGATTTTTTTCTAGTTCTGTCCATTTGCCTGAAAATTTCATGATGTCATTTTTTTTTACGGCTGAGTAAATGTACCACATTTCTTTGTCCATTCTTCGGTTGATGGGCATCTAGGTTGTTTCCAGGTTCTGGCTATTACAAATAATGCTGCTATGAACATAGTTGAGCAAATGTCCTTTGACATAATTGTGCATCCTTTGGTCATATGCCCAAGAGTGGTATTGCTATGTCTTCAGGTAGATTGATTCCCAGAATTCTGAGAAACTGCCATATAAGTGGCTGTACAAGTTTGCACTTCTCCAATAATGGAAGAAGAGTGTTCCCCTTACTCCACATCCTCTCCAGCATTAGTTCTCATTAGTGTTTTTTTATCTTAGCCATTCTGATAGGTGTAAGATGATATCTCGGTCATTTTGATTTGCATTTCCCGGATGGCTAAGGATGTTGAGCAATTCCTTAAATGGCCATTTGAGTTTCTTCTGTTGAGAATTCTCTGTTTAGATATGTACCCCATTTTTAATTGGATTATTGGGTATTTTGGTGTCTAGTTTCTTGAGTTCTTTATATGTTTTGGAGATCAGTCCTCTGTCAGATGTGGGGTTAGTGAAGATCTTTTCCCAATCTGTAGGCTGCCGTTTTGTCTTACTGACCATATCCTTTCCTAAGGCAGTTTCTTGACTTACAATCAATATAGAAGTCCACAGTCTATTGGGGGCAGAGCCACCCTTTGTTAGGTACTCCTAGGGTATATAAAAAAGCAAGCCAGTAAGCAGCACTCTTCAGTGCCTCTTCATTGACCCCTGACTTGCTTGAGTTCCTACCCTAACTTCCTCTTCTGATGCACTATAAGCTGGAACCTGAAATAACGCCTTTTTTTTATTTCAAAGTAGCTTTTGGTAATGGTGTTTCCACACAGCAATGGAGAGCAAATTAAGACAGCAGACTCATGAATTTTAATCACAGACTAAGAAAGGTTCATGAATTTTAGTCACATCACTAGAGCTACACTTTGGTCTTTTACAAATTATATTGAAAGTTTATAACTGTCATCCATATATGGAACACCCTACCATTTTGAACATTTGTCACAGAAACACAGTGAGATGAGCTGGCTTCTTGATGGTTCTGGGTTTCTATGGGAGGTCAATGAAGAATGAAGAAAGAAGAGAGAAAGACAGAGAGACAACAATGTAGCCCATTTGTAGAGAAATACCTAAGTATGTGGAAGGTACTGACTTATGTCTCCAACAAGACTTACACAGGCTCACATGCCAATACACACACATGCATTCATCCACTCAAAAGGGAAAGATAAAATAATACTTCCTTTGGACATGTAAAGAGTATCAGAAGCTCATTGAAGCTTTTGATTGATTACTATTCAGATTATTACTATCATTAGGACCATGCTCCCAGAATCCCCTACCTACAGATGTATGTACTGCACTGTGTATAGATATTATGTTTTATTTCCTTAATTCAAAGGACCAACTTTTACCTCACAAAGAAATTGAGTAAAAAGTCCGGAGGTTCCACTCACACAGTTCCTTCTTTTAGTATCATCTTTATTAGTGTGTGCCTGTGTTATAAGTGATATTTCTGTCGTGGTGCACTGAACAGCCTCCATAGTGGAGGCTATACATTCTGGTTTCTTCCTTGAAAGATTCACAGTGTTGCAGGTGTGCTGGTAAGAGTTTAGAAAACAATGCATGCTGGGCATCTGCAGCTATATAAAGCATTTTCTCTAAGAAGGTCTAGTTAATTCTCCATTATAAAGTAATTTAAAATAGAAAAAAAGATTCTGATCTTCTTGTTCTGTTACTAGCAGCTTGCCCTCATCTGTTTCTAAGACCACTATCTCAAGAAAATGATTTGTTGAGTTCTTGGGGAGGAGATTCTACAGAACACAGATGAAATATAATTGATATTTCACATGGCAATGCCATTTTACCTTGTAGCATCTCTCAAAATAGGCAGATGACACCAAAGATCAGTGAAATAAATTCCAAGGTAGCTGTGGATACACGTGGGGGGGGACACCAAATGTCACAGGATAGTTTTGCAGGTGTCCAATTTGGTGAAGAAGTCAATGTAACTGAAACACACTCCGGACAGCCTTACAAGACTTAACAGATACAATATTAGTGTCCTGTGGATCTGTGTACTCATTACATATCTGTCAATTACAAGCCATGGTTTCCTCTGAGAAGCTGATTCTAGGCTCCTAGAATGGTCTTTTACAAGGGGAAAGGTGGGTTTTCCATATGACAAGTACCTCCTGACAACACTCCAGCTTCCCAGCTTTTGCCAAGGTGCACTAGAAGCAATATCAAATTCTTATATTTTTGTTTGTAAGCCTAGCCTTTAACGGCTGAACCATCTCTCCAGCCCATCAACAGCAAATTCTTGCAGTGTTTTGTTGCCCACTTTGTGTGTTTAAGTAGAACTCTGTAATTGCAGTCCTTAATACAAGACTAATTTCCTTACTATCTAATTTCTTTTCAAAATGATGACATCCATTGCTTCTGAAATTGCATTACAGCATCCTCTCTAGACACAAACCCACAGAAACAGAACTTGCTAACAACTTTCATGAATATGTTCTGTCCAAAGTACAGTTTATCACCAAACAGCCAGAATAACTTGTAATAGTTTTCTAACACTGCTGTAATGAATGGGTAACAGCCTAGACACACAGGAATTCATTAGTTTAGATGACTTAAGGTCAGCGTTTCCAAAGGGCTCAGAGCATGGAGCCACCGGTAGTCTACTGGAGGCTTTCCCTGTTTTGGCCTCTAGAGGGCACCACTTCCCTTGCCTTCACCTTTTTTAAGCCACAATTGTCAAAATATCTTGGCTGTTAATTATTTTTCTGACTCCTTAATTTTTTCTTCCAAAGTCATTAAGACCCCTGTGACACCATTATCCCACTCAAAGAACACACAAGATGATCTTATCTCAAGACCTCAACACTGTGCAATCGGGTATGGGA
This sequence comes from Cricetulus griseus, assembly GCF_003668045.3. Taxonomy (NCBI): domain Eukaryota; kingdom Metazoa; phylum Chordata; class Mammalia; order Rodentia; family Cricetidae; genus Cricetulus; species Cricetulus griseus. The sequence goes on from NW_023276806.1 coordinate 61,994,155, forward strand.
AGACCAGGACTTCAAGACCAGCCTTGGCTTAGCAGTGAGTTTGAGGTCATCCTGGCTTACCTGAGACCTCCCTAAAAACAAACAAGCAGACAAGTAAATGAATGAATGAATGAAAATTAAAAATATAGAGAGAAAGTAACTATGAAGATGAACGGACATCAACAAAGTCAGCTTAGACATGTAGTAGTAAGGTCATTTCCAGACACTAGATCTCTTTGGGACATGGCCCATCATATCACTAGTGTACTTAAAGTAAATTACCTAATTTTC
>NW_023276806.1:61994924-62132333 GCF_003668045.3 Cricetulus griseus
GAATGAAGGCAGCTGTTCTTTTAATTATACTGGTTTATGCTGGCAGCTTCTGCCCAAGTCTCTTAGAGGTCCAAGTTTACTTTTGCAATGGCACAAGGAATCTCCCTCCTTCTATCCATCTACCCTCCCTCCTTCAATCCTCCCTCTTACTTTTTTCTTTTTCTATTTGTTAACTTGTTTTTCTGCCTGTCTGACTCTGCTAGAAGATGCTCTATGAGCCAAGTTAGCCTCAGACTCAGAGAGCTGAGTCGTCCTCTTCCTTCAGACTACTCTGATCCAAATCTTGCGCAACCATATCATGCCTAGAACATGAATTTATTTTTAACACATGAAAAGACATACAAAAAGACTCAAATGCAAACACACATGGGAGAGAAACAAAGAGAGACAGACAGAGAAACAGAAATACAGAGAATACAGGATTGCTTATGTACATGAAGGTTATTATGAACAGTAATTCAATATCCTGTTAGAAATGTGTCAAAATAAGTGTGATTTCTCTCAGTGTGTAAGAAAAGTGATATTGTAAGCACCTGTTGCTGACTTGGGCCTGCATTGGTAAACAGGGGTGGGAGAAATCTAGTGGGTTTTATAGTTGTGTCTTTGCATACTAAATGAGATTTCCTCTACAAAACCAAGACAATCTCAATCAACGCCTAACCCAATGTCAACTCCTTCAAATATGACCACCTAACCAAGGGACATATTCTGAAGCAGGAAACTCTGATGTCCTGTTGTAAATTGCATCAGGACATGAAAGCAATCTGCAGTGGCAGCCTAGAATTCTCAGGGAGTGTGAGGGATCAAGAGAGGCAGTTATTTGAGATGAGGCTGTTTTCCCTGAGTGGCTTAATCTCCAAAAACTAAGACAAACAAAAATTAAATAAAAGAAAAAACAAGACTTCAGTTTTTTTTCTAGTTCTTGTCCTAAGTGACCTTTCTACAGGAGCTTGGATAAGCTTTTCTTTTTTAAAAATTTATTTATTAGTTCTAGTTAGGGAACAAGCTTTTTTCACATGTAAGTCCCTCTCCCTCTCTCTCCCCTCACCCCCATTCCTCCTCCCCCATCCCCAGCCTATCCCCCACTCCATCTACCCACCACTCCCCAGGCAGGGTAGGGCCCTCAATGGGGGCTCTGCAAAGTCCAACAAATCTTCCTGTGCTGGTCCTGGGTCTTTCCTCATGTGTCCAGGGACAGAGTGTAACCGTTCACGTGGGATGGGCTCTCAAAGTCCCTTCTTGCACCAGGGAACAAACTAATGCACCACCAGAGGCTCCCTGGAGTGGCGAGGCCTCCTTATTGACCTCCATGTTCAGGGGTCTGGATCAGTCTTGTACTGGCCTCCCCAACAGCGTCTGGTGTAGATGTGCTCTCCCTTGTTCAGGCCAACTGTCCCTGTGGGTTTCTCCAACCTGGTACAGACACCTTGGCTCTTCATTCCTCCCTCTCTTCAACTAAATTCCCAATTTCAGCTCAGTGTATGTCTGTGGATGTCTGTCTCTGCTTCCATCACCCACTGGATGAGGGATCTAGGATGGCATAAAGAGAAGTCATCAATCTCTTTAGGGGAAGGGCTTTTAGGTTATCCTCTCCACCATTGCCTGGATTGTCAGATCGTGTCATTCTTGTAGGTCTCTGGAGATCTCCCTGGTTCCAGATCTCTTCTCGGACCTATAGTGGCTCCCTCTGATATGGTATCTCTCATCCTGCTCTCTCTCCTCTATTCTTCCCCCAACTCAATATTTCTGCCCCTCCATTTCCTCTCCTCTCCACCTCTTCTCTTGCTCTTATTGTAGCAGCTCCCCCCACCATGCTCCCAATTCGTTCAGGAGTTCATGCCACTTCCATTTCTGGGGACCATTTATCCCTTAGAGTCCTTCATGTTTCCTAGTTTCTTTGGTGAAGAGGATTATAGGCTGGTATTCCTTTGTTCTATGCAAGACTTCAGTTTTTCACAATTTTTAGACATAGTTGACCAGAGATATGCTCATCAAGAAGGATATGTAAATAATGAATAATGTGTAATAATTCATGTAATTAAGGGCTGAAGTAAAGGTGTTCTCTCAGCCTGTAGATCCAGATTAAGGGCGTGTGTCTTCTTTCCTCAAAAGTAAACTTTGGAGTGGATCTGCCTACTTTAGCTTTAGCAATAATTTCTCACTGGTGTGATCATCATTTTTTAGTATTGTTAATTCCAGATATTGCCAAGTTGAGAACCAAAAATCACCATAATAAGTGTGTTTACAATGAGTGCTGGTAATAACACCATCATGGAAGAGGGCTTTTCCTTACCATGTTAGTGGTCTTAGTTTTCACAACACTGAGCCCATAAATGGTGTGTGAGAAGCAGAGACAAGTTGTCTTTTTGGTGGCTCTCCTCTTTCCTACCCTTTATTCTATCCAGAAGCACAGTCCCAGGATGACTCCAACAAACTGTACTAGTGGTCTTTCCCACTGCCTCTATGAAGATTTTACATAGAAAAATTATTTCAGACCCATCATTGTGTGTGGTTAGTCAATATCCTAAATCCTTCCTCTGTCAATCACTTAGATGAATCTCAGTAGGTCATATGCTGCATATCCACTACCATCCTCCACTGGTAGGTTCTGACCTGTTCAACTGCAGAACTGTCATGCTTATTCTTCTGGTCCCTAAACTGAGAGATTATTCTCATTTCCATGAAATGCAGACTATATTTGAGAGAAGCCCTAGAGGGAGGGGATTTAGATGGATTTCCCTCTGTAGTGTGAGCATCAAAATTATTCGTACATGTCACCTCTAATCTCATCTTGGAGAGTATCTCTAAGCCTAGATTACAAGGAAATGAGTTCATTGATTGAATAAGCACAGCCATTCACTGTCTGGATCTTCTTTAAATCTGTTTGCTACACTACTTTTCTTTCAGGAGAAGATAATTCAATCAATTGGTTTTGATTGTTTATTTTTTGTTTACTTTGGTAGAATTATTGCAGGTGGACACTTAATAGCATAGGTGATTCTTCCCTAGGTGGATTCAGGTCACGGTAGTAGGCACTCCATCCCAGAAATCACTCTTTTGATGGGATCTTATTTTTTCATTTCAAGACACCATATGGAAGGAAGATGCACTTCAGTAATTGTTGAATATATTCTGCCCCCTTTGCAAACCCCAATGCTCTTACAATTTTAAGCCTAGCAGAGTAAGCCTGGAAGTTCAAAGATTGAAGAAGACAGAATTACAAGTGAGGGATGAAAATTATGAGGGAATGAGAAGCTTTAGGTTGGCACTTAGCATGAGCACAATGAGAGCCCTTTAGGGTCTTCTGATAGCACACACTTAAGTGGATCAGGAAACTGGTGTCCAAGTAGGAATAACAGAGTAGGATGGGCAGGAACACCAGAGAATTTTGGTAGAGCAATCCCCAAGACAGTGAGTGTGGATGGAATCAAAGGTAGGAAAGAATGTAGCCATTTTCATAGGATCCAGCCTGGCCCTGTTTAATGCCCACCAAAAGGGGATTCTTCCATTCTGAGTTCCATATTTTGAACACAGAGACCCCGGACAGAAAAAAAGACCTCTTCCTGGATCATGTTCATGGGAAGAATACTTTTTCTTCACAAACAGTTATTTCTGTGTAACAGCTCTGGCTGTCGTTGAACTATCTCTATATAACAAGCTGGCCTTGAACTAACAGAGAAATGCTTACCTGTGACTCCTAAATGCTGGATTAAAGGTATATGCCACCACAGTGGTGTTGTAGGAATATTTAACTACATGAGAAGTGTTTAAAGTAGTGTGTAGGAATAGATATCCTTTCTTTATTTATAGAAGAATTTATTCGGGCAAGCAAAATGCACTTGTGATAGTTATTCTTGCTTCACAAATAGACCAACCCTGGAATTAACTTAAATAGCCTAAAATGGATGGCACAACTGTGAGGAAAGTTTTGCATGAGTTCAATAGGAGATCCATTTGAAATACCGATTTTGGAGTTAAAAAATACAAGCATAGGAACAGGATCAACAGTCCTGAAGACACACAACTTTTTTTTTTTTTTGGATTTTTGACACAGGGTTTCTCTGTGTAGCTTTGGAGCCTATCCGGGCACTTGCTCTTGAGATCACGATGGCCTCTAACTCACAGAGATCTGCCTGTGTCTGCATCCCGAGTGCTGGGATTAGATGCATATGCCACCAACACTGGTTCTGTAAGCTTCTTGTACTTCCATAGGCATATCCTTCTTTAAGTTGGAGAAGTTTTCTTCTATGATTTTGTTGGATATGTTTTCTATAACTTTGAGCTGGATTTCTTCACCTTCTTATATATATGTTATTCTTAGGTTTGTTCTTTTCACAGTGCCCCATATTTCCTGGATATTTAGTATTAGGGATTTGTTGGACTTGAGGTTTTCTTTGGTGGATGACTGCATATCCTCTAATGAGTCTTCAACACTTGAGATTATTTCTTCCATATCTTTATTCTATTGGTTATGATTACATCAGAGGTTCCTGATTGTTTACCCAGCTTTTCCATTTCCATCATGCCCTCATTCTGTGTTTTCCTTATTGTTTCTATTGTGCTTTCAAACCGTGAACTGTTTGAAACATTTCCTTCCCTTGTTTGGTTGTTTTTTCTTGGCTTTCTTTAGATTCTTTAAGAGGTTTGTTTATTTCTTGAATTTTTTGGTTTGTCTTTTCCTCTACTTCATGTAGTTTTTGCTTGTTTTTTCTATTTAAGGGATTTTCTTCTTTCCATTTCAATGGTCTCTATCATCTTCATAGGATAATTTTTAAGGTACATTTTTCTACATCCTCTATGTTGGGCTTTTCAGATCTTGCTGGTGTGGAATCCGTAGATTCTGATGGTGTCATATTGGTCTTTCAGTTGTTGATTGTGTTCTTATTCTGTAGTCATCTCATCCCTCCTTCCATTGGGTGCTGGTGGGGTCTCTCCATCTCTCAGGCAGCAGTCACAGATCAGTGGGTGAACTCAAGCCGCCAAGTGGAGGGCAGACTGTGGACGGGGTTCAAGGGTGAGGTGCCTTTGGAGTCAGTGTGGGACTTCCAGTTTGGGCCCACTCTTGTCCAAGGGGAGTCGCAGGAGGAACTTAGCAGGGGTGAAGGGGAAGGTTGGGAGCAGAGCAGCTCCCAGACTCATCTCAATCGGAAGGTGGAGGTTAGAGGGCAGAAAGGGTACAAGAGTGAGCTGTATCCAGACTCAGGGTGGGCCTTCTGGTCTGGAAAGATAAAATCTTGTCTGGGTGGAGGCTCAGGAGGAATTAAGAAGGGGTTGATGGGGGAAGTGGGGGGCAGAACAGCTCACAGACTCACCTCAAGCTACAGGGCAGAGGGCAGAAGGGGTACAAGGGTGAGGTGAGTCCGAATTCAGCGTGGGCCTTCCCGAGTTTGGAATTTTCAATCACAAAGCAATAATGATATGTTTTCCTTTTACATTAAAAATTACCTTAATTCCTGATTTTAGTGTTAGAAATAAATAGTCTCAATGGCAATTCTCACAGCAGATCCCATCCCTGTGAACTCCACCCCACCCAGAGAAATCCAACACCCGAGTACCAGTCCTGCCTCCATGCAATGGAATGGGATAGACATCAGAGTATTGGACATGGTTGCACCCTTTGTAAGAAAACCTTGGTCCGGTACCCACCAGGAGAGGAATAGACACCTTATACACCCAATAGAAGAAGGGAAGGGAAGAAGACAATATAATAACACATTCAACAACAGAAAAAGCAATATGACAGCACAAGAGTCTAGGGACTGTACATTAGCAAGACCTGATTATCCAAACACAGATGAAGCAGAAGAGAATGGCCATAAAAACAACTTCATGGAAATGATAGAAGACCCCAAAGAGAATATGGGAAAATCCCTTAAAGAAATTGAAGAAAAAAACAAACCAAAAATTACAAGAAATTAACAATTCTCTTAAAGAAACCCAAGAAAAAGATAATCGAATACATGAAGGAAAAATTTCAAACATAAAAAATAAATACAGACGATAAGCAAAACAAAGGCTTAGGTAAAGTAGAAAAGCTGTGTATATGATCAGGAACTATAGATGCAAGTATAACCACAGAATACAACACATGGAAGAGAGAATCTCAGGCATGGAAGACACACTAGGAGAAATAGACTCATTAATTAAAGAAAATATTAAGGCAACAATCCCTAACACAAAATATCCAGGAAATATGGGACACCGTGACAAGGCCAAACCTAAAAATAATAGGTATAGAAGAAGGTGAAAAATCCCAACTCAAAATGCAGAAAACAGATTCAACAAAATCATAGAAGAAAACTTTCCCAACCTAAAAACAGACATGCTAATGAAAGTACAAGAAACCTACAGGACACCAAATGAGTGAAAACAAAAGTCCACTTGTCACATAATAATTAAAACTCCAAACACACAGAACATAGAAACAATATTAAGAGCAAATAAGAAAAAACATCAAGTAACATATAAAGGCAAATCTATTAGAATTATACCTGACTTCTCCAAGGAAACACTGAAAGCCAGATGGCCCTGGCTAGATATTCTACATACACTAAGAGACCACGGTTGCCAACCCAGATTACTGTACCCAGCAGAATTTTCAATCAATATAGATGTAGAAACAAGATATTCCAAGATAAAACCAGATTTAAATAATACATATACAGTAATCCAGCCCTAAAGAAAGTTTGGAAGGAAAACTCCAACCCAAGGAGGTTAACTACAACCAGAAAAACATAGGAAATAGATAATCCCACTTTACCAACAGCCAAAGATAAATGGGGTAGATAACTACACACAATTCCACAACCAAAAACAAATCCAAATGAAACAAGATGTACAATCAATGGTCATTAATATCCCTCAATATTAATGGTATTAACTTACCAATAAAAAGCACAGGCTAGCAGAAATGCTCGTGGGAATAGAGTGGCCCTGAGGATTCTGTCTAAACTTCCTCAGCCAAGCAGAGCTGGATGGACAAAATTGGGTTCTTCAAATGAAAAACCAACAATCCATGGATTGTAAAATTTTTATTCACCTTATATTGCTTTTGGTTAACAGAGATGGATACACCCTTAGACACAAGAGGAGGACTTCAAACCTCCGGTTCTCCAGTTACAGATGTTTGAGAAGTCACCCAAGGATGCACAGAGCTGAATTCAAGAACTTTTCCTCTGCAGGAGCAACAATTGCATTGGCCAACTGAGTCAACCCTCCAGTTCCCACACCCTAAGTTTGGAAAAAAAAAACCTGTCTCCTTTCTCTTCTCTGTCTCTTGTAAGCAAACATGCATGTCTGTTTCATCCTTTGCTCTAAATCCTTCACCACATAATCTGCTTATTCTAGTCCAGACAGATTTCTCCAAAGAAACCCTGCGGGGATGTGCTTGGGGCACATAGAAAACCTGTTGGGATGTGCTTGGGGCAATCAACTGAATGGAATCCCAGTATCCTACTCTTTGGATAAACAGCTAACCAGTCCAGCAACTGGGTATAGTATCCAGGAATCCACTGATCCCCGTGATTCAACTCACTTAGAGGGGCTTTAAAGGGCTGAGCCCCCATGTTGTCTTTCCCCAGAGAGTGTGTATCCGCTACAGATGTACTGAAGTCTACCCAGGTGGCCTTGGTAACAATGCTGGCTGCTGCTTCTGGAATACACCTGGAGGTCAGAGCTGAGAGGATCCTATGATTGCCTCAAGCATTTGGGAGGGGGCTCCAGTAAAGAGCTGTGAGCAGATGCCAAGGAGCTGAATGCTTCAGCCAACAACTGGGGATGTAAGACCATCATTGTCTTCCAGCTTGAGGTCTCAGAGACCTCAGAAGCATGAGCTGTAATGAAATCCAGTGCCTTGATTTTCAGCTGCCCTGCACTGTGGAGGTCAGCCAGGATGAGAGTGTGGGCAGCATTCTCAACACATAGGTCCCTGAACAGGTCATCCTCGCACATGACCTTCAAACGCTCCAGGCCATAATTGTCAGCAGCTGCCAGTATAGAATCTGCCATGTTGTGGAGGTCTGGTGACTTCCCGGTATAAATGAAGTCCATCATTGCCTTGAAGACTTGGGGCTCCAGATCATGGATCTCCACGCGGTTTTTTCTTCTCGGGTCCATGTCATGTTCAAACATGGCTCTGAAAACTGGAGAGCGAGCTGCTAAGATGGCCTTGTGAGCTTGGAATTACTGGCAGGCTACCACCAGGCAGTAGTCTGTGAAGAGGGAATTCTCCCACAGCTGTCCTAGCTCATCTTCCAATGTGTACCTTGGAACCTGGATACCTGGCTCGTGCTCTCCTCAGAGTTGATGAAGGAGTCTTGGATTGCCAGGTCCACATCACATAAGACAGTGAGTTCATTGTCTGGGAGAAGCCAAGACTCCAGACTCAAGAGCAAATCTCTATGGATAAACTTTTTGAATCCACATTGCTGATTTGGCGTGAACTTGAAGAATCTTGGGCTTATCATTCCTTTGGTTTTCTCTCCGTCAACACTCATGATCCAAAATGGAACCTTGCCCATACTAGGCTCTTCGGGCAGCTGAGCAACGTTAGGAGAATTGACAAGTAATCCTTGCTTTCTTCATCGTACCCGTTTGTCAGTACTTCCAAACACCATTTGTCGTTGTCACTGGCTCCGGATGAGAAGTTTGGACTTTTAATGGCGTCCCCTCTTTCCTGAAGCAAGAATCCGAAGTTCCTTATGGTCCAAATGTAGGAGAATTTCTGGACAGTGATCTCTGTGTAGCCCCATCTCTCTGCTGTCCGGTCTTCATTTCTACTGTGGTAGTTTGAAAGTTAACCTGGATCTAAAAATGAACAAATAGGACTGTTTCTTCTTCAACCTTGGGTCACAATTACTGATATCTTTAACAAGGAAAATAAATCCCGAGAGATTCATATTGGGGTTCAAGCTTCAAGTTGAAGATCAGCAAGGCAAAACATCCAAGCCACTATCTCTTGCCTCTATATCAGGCTCTATGAGCTCTCAACAAACATCACACTGCTGTATCCCCTCAGCTTAACAGGAGATAATCCTGAGACTGACTACTGAAGACCCCACTCCTAATTTATACACTTTAGTGCTGTGATAAAGGGCATGAGCTCGATTACTCCTTTACTTTGTTCAATCTCAGGTAGCCCTGTGTGTACTTGAACACAAAGAGAACCATCTGCCTTTGTCTCCTGAGTCCCCAGAAGAAAGGTGTCTGTTTGGCTTCTCTGGGTAACTAATGCTTTCCTATTTTGATCACCAGTGGCTTCATAAATTGTAAGCTATATGTATGCTACCACAGATAGCTTTTAGTCTTTTATTTTCTGTTTTCCCCTCTGTTCCCACTTGTAAGGGGCTGGATACTTGGATATCTCTCTGAAATTTTCTATCAAGATTTCAATATTACTTTCAGAGTAGAGAGTTTAGGCTACTATGGAAAGTTACATCATTCTGATTTCATTTCTAGATTGAACATTAGTCAAATGTTGAATAATATGGAACATTTTATACACTTTTACCTAAACGCATTGTACTAGGTTTCTCTAGAGCAACAGAACATATGAAATGAACCTCTCTGTGTGAAGATAGGAGATTCATTAGAATGACTTAGGACAGCATTCCTGTTAATCACACAATGTCAGTTGTGAAGTAAAAGCATAAGAATCCAGTACGTACTCGGGTTGGATGTATCTGCTGCTCTTCAGTATATGCTGAAATTCATATAAACATTCTCTAATGACAGTGAAGTGATGGACTTGCTGAAAGGTGAGTGCAAGCCGTCAGAGTGCTTCAACTTCCCTCTTGCATGCTTTTATATGCTTTCAGAAGACGGTGTATCCCAATTTAAGGTGTGTCTCCTAGCCTAAGATCTGGATTAAAGGTGTGTGTCTTCAGGCCTGATGATCCTGTTCTTATGCTTGGGTTTTCTAACTCCAAAATCGGGATTTCAAATGGATCTCCTACTCCAACTCATACAAACCATTGCTCACAGTTGTACCATCCATTTTAGGATTTTTTAGTTAATTCCAGGGGTGGTCTATTTGGAAAGCAAGAATAACCATCACAAGTGCATTTTGCTTGCCCGAATTATTCTTCTATAAATAAAGAAATGATTTCTATTCCTAGACAGTTGTTGTTACTCTTCTCATGTTGTTAAATATTCCGACCAACCCACTGTGGTGGCATATACCTTTAATCCCAGCAATTCGGAGTCACAGGTAGGCATTTCTCTGTTAGTTCAAGGCCAGCTTGGTATGAAGATTTAGTTCCATGACAGCCACAGCTGTTACACAGAAATACCTCTTTGTGAAAAATGTATTCTTCCCACGAATATGATCCAGGAATAGAACATTTTTCTGTCAGTGTTCTCATTGTTCACAATATGGAGCTCCGGATGGAAGAAACCCTTTATGGTTTGCATTAAGCAGAACCAAGCAGGATTCTCTGAAAATGACTGTCTTCTTTCCTAACTTTCATTCCATTCATACTCACTGTCCTGGGGATGGCTCTGCCAAATTTCCTGTTCTGTTAATCCTCCTTGAAAACAAATTCTGATCCACTTAAGTGTGTGCTATCAGAAGACTCTAAAGGCCCCTCATTGTGCTCATGCTGAGTGCCAAGATAAAGCTTCTCATTACCTCATAATTTTCATTCCTCACTTGTAAGTCTGTCCTCTTCAATCTTTGAACTCCCAGGCTTACTCTGCTAGGCTTAAAATTGTAAGAGCATTCTGGTTTGCAAAGGTTTCAGAATATATTCAACAGTTCCTTAAATGCATCTTCCTTCAAATATGGGGTCTTGAAATTAAAAAATATAATCCCTTCAATGGAATGTTTTCTGGGATGGAGTACCTCCTTCCCTGAACTGAATCCACCTAGTGAAGAATCACCTGTGCTATTAAGTGGTCACCTGCAAGAATTCTACCAAAGAAAAGAAGCAAAAATAAGCAATCAAAACCAATTGATTGAATTATCTGCTAACGACAGATAAGTAGTGTTGCAGCCAGATATACAGAGTATCAGATTGGAATGGCTGTGCTGATTCAATCAATAAACTTATTTCCTTGTAGTATAGGCTTCGAGGTACTCTTCAAGATAAGATAACTGGAGAGACAGGATTGGTACAGAAAATTTTGATCATTGCGCTTCAGAAGGAAATCCATCTAAAGCACCTTCCTCTATGGTTTCTGTTGAATATAGTCTGCTTTTCATGGAAATGAGAATAATCTCTCCTTTTAGGGACGAGAAGAATAAGCATGGCAGTTCTGTGGTTTAACAGGACAGAACCTACCAGTGGACAAGGGAGTTTATGACCTACTGAGATTCAATGTAAGTGATTGACAGGAGAATGATTTAGGATATTCATTAACCACACTCATAGATGGGGCTTAAACCCTTTTTCTAGGCATGATCATCTGAGAAGCAGGCAAAAGACCACCACTCCAGTTTGTTGGAGTAATCCAGTGACTGTGGTTTTGGATGGTATATAGGTTAAGAGAGATTGAGCCACCATAAGGACTCCCTGGCTCTGCTTCACACTCACCATTTATGTGCACTTTATCTGATGTCTATTCTGTGAAAACTAAGACCACTGACATACTCAGGAGAACCCTTCTTCCCTGATGCTGTTTATAGCAGCACTCATTGTAAACACACTTGAGATGGGTATTCTTTGTTCTCAACTTGGCAATATCTGAAATTAACAATACTCAAATGTGCAGAGCACACCTGTGAGCAATTATTGCGTAAGTTGAAGTAGACAGACCCACTTGAAATGGTTACTTTTGATGGAAGAAGACACACACCCTTAATCTGGATCTAGAGGCTGGGAAGACACCTTTATTTCAGCCCTTAATTTTATTAATTATTACACATTATTCATTACTTACATGATCTTCTTGATGAGCATGTCTCTGCTCAAATATGTTTAAAAATTGTGCAAAACTGGAGTCTTCTTTTTTTCCTTTTATTTATTTTTTCTTTCTTTTAACTTTTAGAGATTAAGCCACTCAAGAAAAAAACAGCCTCATCTCAATTAAGTGATTCCCTTGATCCACTTAAACTTCCTGAGTATTCCAGGCTTCCACTACAGATTGCTATTATGTCCTGAATATAATTTACAACAGGACACAAGTGTTTCCTGCTTCAGAATCTGTCCTTTGTGGACAGAGCTATATTTGAAGGAGTAGACATTGGGTTAGGGTTTGATTGAGAGTGTCTTTGTTTTGTAGAGGGAATCTCATTTAGTATGCAAAGACACAAATATCAACCTCTGTAGATATCTGCCACCTCAGTTTTCTAATGCAGGCCTAAGTCAGCCAGGTGTGCTTAGAATATCACATTAATTACATGAGAGAAAACATACTTATTTTGACACTTTTCCAGTGTGTTACTATTCATAATAACTTGCCTCTACATAAGCAATCCTCTGAAGTCCGTCTCAAGTGTATCTTGAACTGAGTATGTTAACCACTACACACATAATGAAAAATAACTTTCCTCCTGACTTTCATTCTCTCTCTTACTGTTTTTGAAATGGTGTGTCCTTACATAGATTTGGCTGTTTTTGGACACACTCAGTAGACAAGGTTGGCTCAAAAACATAGTGATCTGCCTACCTCTGTCTTCTGAGGACTGGATATAAATACTTGAGTTTTTAAATCATAAAATAGACAATAGTAATATGGTTGGATCAGATAGGAAGAAGAGATAGTAAAATACATGTAAGTGTATGAAGTATATGTGGTACACCCTATGGACCCTAGCACTTCAGAGCCTGAGGGAATTGAATCATGAGTCATCTGGCCTGGGCTGTACACTGAGTGGTACTACAGCAGAAAGAGATGGAAGAAAACTTCATGGAGACATCAAGAAATTTTTCTTGATCCCATTCTCTGTATTTCTGTGTCTCTGTCTGTCTCTCTTTCACTCTGTCTCTCTGTATATCTGTCTCTCTCTTCTCTCTCTTGCATGTGTGTTTACATTTGTGTGTGTTTGTATGTCTTTCTATGTGTTTAAGTCAGTTTCTTTCATTGAAATGACCAATGGCTTTCTCTGATGATGACTACACTTGAGTTGATTAAGACTTTGTTGGGAGCCTGAAATCTTTGGCTGTACGAGGTCCTACAGAGAGACCCATCTGCCTGAAATTAAGGCTATGCCTGTCCCATTCCTGTAGTAACTGACCCTATGGACATTTCCTGTACTGCAGCCTTGGCAGGGGTTCTCAGTTTCCCCATGAGAAGCTACTCGCCTCTCCAGAACCATGCCCATGGGAGCTCTTGGCTGGCAATGTAAAGCACTTATTTTACAAAAGAGTGGGCCTGCAGTGACTGCCTACCTTCTTGTCAAATGACACACTTGAGGGGAGGGGTGTCTGTCACCCTGACTGTAAACCATATATAGAAGAGTCATTCATATTACTAGATAGCCAACTATAATAGATTCCAAAGTGAACATGCAAAAATTCAGGCATAAAAATCAATTCATTGATTTATCCTCTATGGATGAGGAGCAGCTTCTGGGCAGAATTTCAGGAGACCTAGGCTGGGAATTTCTGAGTGGATTGAATCACCATGGTTATTTCCCTGTCCTTTAGGCCTAGTGAGTCCCTCCAGACACCATGCTCTGGAGAGAGGTGATAGAAGTGGGGAGCATTTAAGATGGCATTCTGAGGGAAATCATCTCAAAATCCCTTCTTCAATACCTCTTGAATGTATTCTGTGTCCTTTCAAAGGCAGAATGCTGTCTCCCTTGTAAACCTAGCACAGTAAGCCTAGAAGTTCAAAGTTAAAGGACAGAACTCACAAATGAAGGATTAACAATTGTGAGGCAATGAGAAGCTGAATTTGGCAGTCAGCTTGAAGGAATAGTTGTATATAGGATCTTCTCATAGCACCCTATTAAGGAAGTGTGTTTCCAAGGAGGATTAACTGAGAAGGAGAGGCAAGACCATCAATGAAATTTGGTGGAGTCATCCCTGGTACTGTGAGTCTGGAATACAAAGCAGGAAAAAAGTAGCTACTTTAAGAGTGTCTGGGCTGGCTCTGCTTCCTGCCAGCCTATAGGAATTATTCCTCCCTGAACTCTGTATTTCCAACACTGAGACCACTGCTTGTCCAAATTAACAGGGGCAATTTTTTTCAAGGAAAGGATTTTCTGTGTAACAGCTCTGGATGTCCTACTACTCCTTCAATACACCAGAGTGGCCTTGATTTCACAGAGATTTGCCAGCCTATACCTCCAGTCCCGCGAGATAGTCTTGTTGGCAAGAACCACACAGGACATTTGGATCCTTCTGCAGTAAAGCTTTAATGCGTCTTGAGAGGAGAGCATAGGCTTACCAGAGCGGAGACCCCGAGCCAAGAATCCCATCCCCTAATAAAGGCTGGCAACCGCAGCCTCAGACGTGTCACCCCATGATTGGCTGCAGCTCATCGGGCCATATGACGCCACGGAATAGGCAGAGATCAAGGAATGGAAAATTACCCATCGCCTGCGCAATAATCTTGTTTACATTCGGTGCCTGCCGGATGCAGGCGCCATCTTGTAATGGAGAATGCAGGGACGGCTCCCTACAACCTCCAAGTGATTGTATTAAAAGCTTGTAGCACTGCCAGCAGTCTGGGAGGAATCTTATAACAATATGAGAGGAGTAAGGAACAGCTGTGTAGGAAAGAACACCATTCCTTCATTTATGGAAAATTTACTCCAGTAAACAAATTGCACTTGTGATGATTTTTCTTGGTTGCCAACTAGACCACATCCGGAATGAACTAAAATCCTAAAATGGAGGGGGCAACTCTAAGAAATGTTTTGCAGAAGATCAAGTATGCAGGTCCACTTGAAACAGAAAATCTGAAGGTGGAGAGACACAAACATTTACCCTGGATCTCAAGGCCCAAAGACACACAACTTTAAACGAGATCTTGAGGCTGGGAGACACACCCTAAATTTGGACATACCTTCTGCTGGAAGCCTATAAAAGGACATGGAGGAAGGAAGCTGTTGCACTCTGCCTGCTTGCCTTCACCTTGCCACAAGTCCATTTTTCACTGGCTTTACAGAATACTTGTTGGAATTCCAGCACATAACTGTAGACCAGGAGACACATCCAAACTTCTGGGCTGAGTAAGCACTGGATTCTCGGACTTTCCCTTAACAACTAGCCATTGTGGGATTAGCAGGATTGCATCATGTAGGGAGAAACCATGATTAAGAGGTAACTATATACTATGTTTGCAATCAACTTCATAGCTAATGTGATATCTCTAACCAGAGGATTGAGACACTGGGAAAAGGGAAAAGAACCTGTATGAATTGTGGCCAGCTTAGAAAGTTGGATGCAAGATATAAAAGACATCCAGGAAAACATGATCCCTGAAATGCAAGACTTGAAACTTTGATGTGAAGAAGTTGAGGATATTAAGTTTGGCCATAAAGTTGGATGCAAGATATAAAAACCATCCAGGAAAACATGATCTCTGAAATGCAAGACATGAAACTTTGATGTAAAGAAGTTGAGGATATTAAGTCTGGACATGCTACATTACTAACACAGGTAGAACAAACTCATGGCCAAACAGAAACCAAAATATGTTCCATGGCTGATGCCTTAAATGGAAAGAGAGCTAAGAACCAGGACAGGAATCACAAACTGGCACAGACAATTTGCTCCATGTCTCATGAGTGTACTGCCACAGGCCAAAAGTTGGAGTCTAGGATTGCATATTTAGAAGGTAATTTACATGCCATTCAGATACTATCTATGGATGAGAATATTAATGGTTTAGAAGCATACACAAATGAAGAAACAAGACAAATTATCGATTCTATAAAATTCTTAGAATCTTCTATGATTCATCAGATTCAACCTGTCCATGAGACAGTGGTTGCCTGGCTCCAAGCCTTGGATGACTCTGAAATGGATTCCTCCCAGTCTGCTGCACCTATACCAATCAAACATCAGGGAAACCTTCTTTAGTTTGTTATGCATACACCACTGGTCTTCCCAGTGACTGTGACAAAAATGGCATCAAAAAATATCCAAAAGTCCATGTGGCATATAAATGGGATCCAATACAACTAAAAGATTTGAAAGGAATTAAGGGGTCTGTTGTCTCATATGGTCTCCATAGGCCTTATATCAAAGAAATATTAAATTTGTGGCAACTTTGAATAGAGTAATGCCCTTAGATTGGGATGCATAATATCATCTGTGCTTGAAGATTTGTCTCAAATACAGTGGAGGCATTTATGGATAGAGCAAGCAAAGCCCTGGAGCTTCAAGCCTTAAAGAAAGGTTATGAATCTCCCCAATGTAAGCTTCTTGGTGACATTATTTATGCTGACCCACAGGGTCAAGCTGGATATGATTAGCCCATATTGTCCTTATACAGGACAGCAGCATTAAATGCCTGGGACAAGGTTTGTGAACCAGGAAAAAGAGAAGAATCCTATACTAATATAGCACAGAGAGGAACAGAACAGTTCACTGATTTTATGAAGACTATCTAGGGCAGTAGATTTGCAGGTAGCAAATTTAGACTCTAGAAAAATACTCATACAATGTCTAGCCTATGAAAATGCAAATCCATTATGCAAAAGGATACTTTTGCCTTTATAGACCAGATCAGCAGCACTGGAAGAGGGGGTCTTGCATATAGCTAATCTCAAGTCTAATGTCCAAGATTCAGAAGCTTGGGAAGGAGAAGCAAACCCTAAAGGTCTAACAAGACAACAAGAGGCCAGTAACTGTACTGTAACAGGAACTTTGTTAGGAAGAGCAATCCACAGAGGGTCAAGAATGCATCAGAATAATAGGTGTTTTAACTGTGGCTGAATAGGATATATGAGGAGGAAGTGTAGGCAAGTAAATTCCAACAATTGTCTCATATAGAAGGCTTCCACCTCCTGGATTATGTAGGAGATGTGGTAAGGACAGACTCTGGACCAATGAATAGAGATCGACAAGAGACTTAGAAGGAAACCCGTTACAATTGCGAAACTCCTTGAGGAGCATCTTGATGGCCACCACATCGAGAAGTGTCTGGCCATTCCCAGTCATTGTGGAGGACAATCTCTCAAGGACAAATAGATGGTACATTGCCTATTGGTACAAAAATGGTACATTTCCTAGATGGTATTTTGGCTAGGGATGATGAATCAAACGTGAATGGAGGAGACAAAAAACACATATTTTGGTAAACTTCCCTAAAGGATCAGAGCCCTCAGTTGAAAGTAAGAATAAAAATAAAGTTATTTCTGGTTTGGTGGACACTGGGGTGGATATGACTATTATAACCCAAACTCCTAATGACCTGTGGAAATTTCTAAGGAAATTTCTCAACTACAGACAATGATTGGAAGAGAAGGACATGACTTAAAGCACTTAAAAATGGCCCTTATAGGGAACAAGGACTTAAACAATCCACAAATATTATCAGCTCAAGTGGAAGATCAAAAAGGGTTCTTCTCCAGTAAACCTGTAATGGTGGCCACATCCCTTTGGGCATGGCTTCAGGCATATCTAAGTAAAAAGAATGAAAAGAAGCCACACCTCAAGCCTCCCTCTTTCTTCTTCCACCTGCCTGAAGCCATGCCCATAGTGGTATGGCCACCATTACAGGTTCGCCGGCAAGACAGCTCCAGATGCCAGGGAACAGTATGGTTCTGCTAGCAAGTGTGGATGTCACCCAGCTGTTAATTTACACTATGAGATCTTAGAGACCTCAGAAGCATGAGCTGTAATAAAATCCAGTACCTGTGCTTTAAGCTACTCTGCATTGTGGAGGTCAGCCAGGCTGAGAGTGCAGACAGCATTCTCCACAGAGTGGTCCCTGCAGATGTCATCCTCTCACATGACCTTCAAACGATCCAGGTCATACTTGTCAGTAGCTGTGAGCACAGCATCTGCCATGCTGTGGAGGTTTGGTGCCTTCCAGGTGTAAATGAAGGCCATCATTGCCCTGAAGCCTTGCGGTTCCAGGTCATGAATCTCAACTCAGTTCTTTTTGTTCTCCTCTTTGTCATGTACAAACATGGCTCTGAAAATGAAAGAGTGAGCTATTAAGATGGCATGGTGAGCTTGGAATCCCTGGCCAGCTACCGGGCAGCACTCTTTGAAGAGGGAATTCTCCCACAGCACTGCTAGCTCATCTGCCGTCCTGCACCTTGGAACCTTCATCCTGGGTGATATTTTCAGTCCAAAAATGCAGGACCGTATTCACATTGTAGAGGAGGGTAAGCTCATGACTTGGGTGAAGCAAATGTGCATAGGAAAAGAGAAAATCTGGAAGGATGAACTTTTCTGAAAACCCACTTGTAGTCTGGCAAGGACATAAAGAAGCTTGGGTGCATCGCACATTGAGTTTACTCTCCTTAGGTGCTCATGATCCAGAACTGGAACTTTGCCCAAACATACCTCTCTGGAGAACTGAGCAACACTAGGTAAACTGACATGTAATCTGTGCTTTTTTTAATCAACTCCTTCAGGTGTACTCTCAAATACCATTTCAGCTTGTGATTGACTCCAGATGAGAAAGTTGGACTTTTAATGGCTACCTGAATATCCTCCTGGGGAAAAAAGGAAGTTGCTGATGGCCCACCTGTAGGAGGATCTCTGGCAGTTTTGACTGCCAGGTCCCCTGACACTTTTACAGATGGCAGTTTGGATGGTGGACAGGATCCAAAATGAAGAACCAGGATTTGTTTTCTCTTTACCCTGTGGGACACAATCAGACACATTTCAGATATTTAGCTTCTGTTTTCCCCTCTGTTCTCACTTCTATGAGTCTCTCTGAAATTCTCTATCTAGTATTTCAGTATTAGTTTCAAAAAGACAGTCTAGGCTGTTATTAGAGACAGTTACATCACTCCACTTTTTTCTAGATTGAATGTTAGGTCAATGGGTAACTGGTTTTTGACAATTGCACACAACTGTTGAATCATTTGGGACATTTTATACACTCATCTCAAAAAATGTACTAGGTTTCTCCAGAGTAACATAACATATAAAATGAATCTATATATGAAGAAAGGAGACTCATTAGAATGCCTTATGGCTGCAGTCCTGCCAATTCCCCATATGTGTAGCTGTGAAGTAAATGTTCAAGTATTCAGTACTTAATCAGTCAAGCAGATTTGACCTGTCAGCTGGTCTTCAGTATCTGCTGGAATCCTGAAGACGTTTCTCTAATTCCAGTGAAGGAATTGGCTTGCTGCATAGTGAGGGCAAGCAGGCAGAGAGCAACAGCCTCCTTCTTCACTGTCCCTTTATAGGCTTTCAGAAGAAGGTGTGGCCCAATTAAATGTGTGTCTTCTGGCTTCAGGATCAGAATTAACCAGGTGGTACTTGTGTACAATTTATTCTCAGCATTTCGGAGTCATAGGCAGGTGGATCTCAGTGAGTTCCAGGCCAGCCTGGTCTGTAGATTCAGTTCAGGACAGCTTCCAGATATCAAAGAAGAGGCTTCGGGATGTTTCCCCTTCTAGAAAGTGAATAGTAAAATGGTTCCCACATCTTTCATCTCTTTCTTCTTGTTTTTGTGAGACTCTCTATGCCTAGAAAATACGGACATATGATGAATGATTCAGTCACCTCAGAAATTGCCAAGCTAGCCCTCCATAACTCTGGCTCATTCCTCAGTACTATTCATCTATCAGTTGGTTTTGAGTTATTCAGTTTTGTTTCTCTACCTAGATTTCCTGCAGGTGGCTAAAATTGCCATCTGTGTCTCTTCACCAGGTGGGTTACGTTCACTCAGGTCCCTCCAACCTCAAATCTGTTATTTGAAAGTCTGTGTTTGACCACTTCCAGACTCTTCATTTGAAACAAAGAAGGCTAAATTGTGAACCCAGTGCTCCCTTAGGCTCCCAGAGAGTTGTGTGAGGAATCTGGCTCTCACAGGGGAAACTGAGCCCATCTGAGAAGATTCATTGTCTCTGCCATTAGGTTTCTCATTCCACATCAAACCACAGTCTTTGAATTCCTTTCTTACTAGCATGAAAGAAGAGACCATAGCAGAAAGCAGATCAAAGGACAGGAGGTGTGTAGAGCTCTGAGTCACCTATACTCACCTGTGATGGGTTGTCAGCACCTTGACTTATAGAGGAGTTGCCAACATGGTGACAAGCAGTGAATGAGCACAATTTATCCACAACATTATGTTGGAGTCTCATTGGTTTGTTTACATTACTATTTTTCCATGTACTTTTCTTATTAATTCTCTGAGAATTTCACTCAATCATGCAATGAATCTTGATCCTATTCATATTCCTTCTCAACACCTCCGATGTACCCCCACCTTCTTTTAACTTCATGTCTTCTTTAATTTTACTCTTTTAGTAGCAGGGCCCAATGTGTGCTGTCATTACACTCATGTGTGTAGTCATACTAGAACCAGGGACAAACCCAGAAAAAGCTAACTACCCTCCTGATATAAGCCATCCACTGGAGAGTTGGGTTTTCAAAGATGTGCAAACAGCTCAAAAAGACTACTGTACTTACTTTTAAATTTTATTAATTTATTTAATGGCTCTTTGCATTGATGTTTGTCTAGAAATTGTGTTCCATATACAAGAGGAGTCCTGAAGAAGGTTTAGGATTCCCTAGGACTAGAAAAATAGATAATTGAGATCTTCCATGTGGGTTCTGGGAACTGAACTTGGTCCTTGTGGAAGAGCAGACAGTACTCTAAACCGAATTAGAATCTCACCAGCTCAATCATATGATTACTTAAGCCCCCACACAATATGTTACTAAGCAGTCACTAAAACAAACCTGGTCTCTAAGCAGCTGTCCTACCTACCTGGGTGTGAACTTGACACAAGCGATGGTCATCTGGAGATGGGAACCTCACTTAAGAAATGCCTCCATCAGACTGTCTATAGAGCTGTCTCTAAGGCATTTTCATGCCCCCCCAACAATTTGTTATACAGACACTCTATACACAGCTGGGGCTATACTAGAAATCACTATGTAGATTAATCTGGCCTCTAAGTCACCCAGATCTGTCTGCCTCTGCCTCCTGAGTTCTGAGAACTCATACCTGCCTAAGGCATTTTCTTTCTGTTGTTTACTTAAAAATTTTATTTTTCATTTTACTTACCAACCTTAGTTCCCCTCCCTCCATTCTCCTACGCACCCCCCTCCCCCGCCTCTTCAGAGGCTGTAAGACCTTCTTTGGGAAGTCAACAAAGTATGTCATACCAAGTTTGCATACCACTCCCCTCCCTGCTGTATCAAGATGGAACAAGGTATCCCACCATAGGGAATGGGCTCCAAAAAGGCAGTTTATGCACATGGCATAGGTCCTAGTGCCATTGCCAGTCCCACCCTAAGAGATCAAGTCATATAACTGTCACCCATATTCACAAGGTTTTAGTTGAGTCCCAACCAGGTTCCCCAGCTGTCAATCCATAATCTCATAATCCATGAGCTCCCACTAGCTCTGGTCAGCTGTCTCTGTGGTTTTCCCCATCATGCTCTTGACTTCCCTTGTTCATATGATCTCTCCACCCTCTCTTCAGCTGAACTCCAGGAACTCTGACCAGTGCTTGACTGTGGATCATTGCATCTGTTTCCATCAGTTACTAGACACAGGCTCTATGATGACAATTAGGGTAGTCACTAATCTGGTTTAAGGGAAAGGCCTGTTCAGACATCCTCTTCACTATTTCTAGGAATCTTAGCTGGGGTCATCCTTCTGGATTCCTAGGAATTTCCATAGCACCCGGTTTCTATCTAACCCCATTATGCCTCCCTCTCTCAAGATATCTCTTTCATTGCTGTCCCTCTCTAATCTTCCCCCAACTTGGTGTTCTTGATCCCTCATATTTCCATTCACCTCCTTCTAGTTTACCCAGGATATCTTAACTATTTTCTGTCCTGGGATCCTCCATGTGTGTCCCTCTTTGGGTCCACCTTTTTAACCTAGCTTCTCTATGGTTGTGGACTGTAGTCTGATTATCCTTTTCATTACATCTAATACCCACTCGTGAGTGAATAAATATTTCCTTGTCTTTCTGGGTCTGATTTACCTCACTAGTTCTGTCCATTTGCCTGCAAATTTCATGATGTCATTGTATTGTACATCTGAGTAATACTCTATTGTGTTAAAGTATCACATTTTCTTTGGGCATCTAGGTTGTTTCCAGGTTCTGACTATTACTAATAGTGCTGCTATGAACATAGTTGAGCAAATGTCCTTTGACATAATGGTCCATCCTTTGGTCATATGCCCAAGTGTGGTATTGCTATGTCTTAAGGTAGATTGATTCTCAGTTTTCTGAGAAACTGCCATATTGATTTTCAAAGTGGCTTACAATTTTGCACTTTCTCCAATAATGGAAGAGTGTTCCCCTTAATCCATCCTCTCCATCATAAGCTCTCATCAGTGTTTTTTTTTTTTTATCTTAGCCATTCTGACAGGTGTAAGATGATATCTCAGTCATTTTGATTTGCATTTCCATGATGACTAAGGATGTTGAGCAATTCTTTAAATGGCCATTTGAGTTTCTTCTGTTGAGAATTCTCTGTTTAGATATGTACCCCATTTTTAATTGGATTATTTGGTATTTTGGTGTCAAGATTCTTGAGTTCTTTATATGTTTTGAAGATCAGTCCTCTGTCAGATGTGGGGTTGGTGAAGATCTTTTCCCAATCTGTAGCCTGCCATTTGGTCTTATTGACCATGTCCTTTGCTAAGGCTGTTTCTTGATTTACAATTGACATAGAAATCCACAGTCTATTGGGGGCAGAGCTACCCTTTGTTAGGTATTTGTAGGGTATATAATAAAGCAAGCCAGTAAGCAGCACTCTTCAATGCCTCTTCTTGGACCCCTGAAGCTTGAATTCCTGCCCTAACTTCCTCTTGTGATGCACTATAAGTTGGAAGCTGAAACAACACCCCTTTTTCCCAAAGTAGCTTTTGGTAATGGTGTTTCCTCACAGCAATGGAGAATAAATTAACACAGCAGACTCATGAATTTTAATCACAGACTAAGAAAGGTTCATGAATTTCAGTCACATCACTAGAGCTACACTTTGGCCTTTTACAAATTATATTGAAAGTTTATAACTGTTATACATATATGGAACACCCTACCATTTTGAACATTTGTCACAGAAACACGGTGAGATGGGCTGGCTTCTTGATGCTTCTGGGTTTCTATGGGAAGCCAATGAAGAATGAAGAAAGAAGAGAGAAAGACAGAGAGATGACAATGTAGCCCATTTGTAGAGAAATACCTAAGTATGTGGAAGGTACTGGCTTATGTCTCCAACAAGACTTACACAGGCTCACATGCCAACACCCACACATGCATTCATGCCAACACACACACACATGCATTCATCCACTCAAAAGGAGAAGAAAAAATAATACTTCCTTTGAACATGTCAAGAATATCAGAAGCTCATTGAAGCTTTTGATTGATTACTATTCAGATTATTACTATCATTAGGACCATGCTCCCAGAATCCCCTACCTACAGATGTGTGTACTGCACTGTGTATAGATATCATGCTTTATTTCCTTAATTCAAAGGAGCAATTTTTTCCTCACATAGAAATTGAGCAAAAAGTATGGAGGGTTCCACTCACACAGTTCCTTTTTTTAGTATCATCTTTATTAGTGTGTGTCTGTGTTATAA
The DNA here is from genome assembly GCF_003668045.3 of Cricetulus griseus. NCBI lineage: Eukaryota > Metazoa > Chordata > Mammalia > Rodentia > Cricetidae > Cricetulus > Cricetulus griseus. Next base: position 62,018,566 of record NW_023276806.1, read on the forward strand.
GTGATATTTCTGTAGTGGTGCACTGAACAGCCTTCACATTGGCCATGCATTCTGGTTTTTTCCTTGAAAGATTCACAGAGTTGCAGGTGTGCTGGTAAGAGTTTAGAAAACAATGAATGCTGTGCATCTGTAGCTTCCTAAAGCACTTTCTGTAAGAAGGCCTAGTTAATTCTCCATTATAAAGTAATTTAAAAATAGAAAAAAAGGATTCTGATCTTCTTGTTCTGTTACTTGCATCTTGCCCTCATCTGTTTCTAAGACCACTATCTCAAGAAAATGATTTGTTGAGTTCTTGGGGAAGAGATTCTACAGCACACAAATGAAATATAATTGCTATTTCACATGGCAATATCATTTTACCTTGTAGCATCTCTCAAAATAGGCAGATGACACCAAAGATCAGTGAAATAAATTCAAAGGTAGTTGTAGATACACAGTGGGGAAACCAAATGTCTCAGGATAGATTTGCAGCGTCCAATTTGGTGAAGAAGTCAATGTAACTGAAACACACTCCAGACAACCTTGCAAGACGTAAAAGATACAATATTAATGTCCTGTGGATCTGTGTACTCATTACATATCTGTCAATCACAAGCCATGGTTTCCTCTGAGAAGCTGACTCTGGGCTCCTAGAATGGCCTTTTACAAGGGGAAAGGTGGGTTTTCCATTTGACAAGTACCTCCTGACAACAATCCAGCTATCCAGCTTTTGCCAAGGTGCACTAGAAGCAATATCAAGTTCTTATATTTTTGTTTGTAATCCTAGCCTTTAAGGGATGAACCATCTCACCAGCCCATCAACAGCAAATTCTTGCAGTCTTTTGTTGCCCACTTTGTGTGTTTATGTAGAACTCTCTAATTGCAGTCCTTAATACAAGACTAATTTCCCTACCATCTAATTTCTTTTCAAAATGATGACATCCATTGCTTCTGCAACTGTATTACAGCATCCTCTCTAGACACAAAGGAAAAGTCACAGAACTTGCTAACAACTTTGATGAATATGTTCTGACCAAATTGCAGTTTATCACCAAACAGTCAGAAAAATAAGCAATAGTTCTCTAACGCTGCTGTAATGAATGGATAACAGCCTAGAAGCACAGGAATTGATTAGTTTAGATGACTTGAGGTCAGGGTTTCCAAAGGGTACTGGAGGCTTTCCCTGTTTTGGCCTCTAGAGGACACCACTTACCATGACTTGATATTTTTTAGGCAGCAATTGTCAAAGAATCTTGGCTGTTGATCCTTTTTCTGACTCTTTATTTTTTTCATCCAAGGTCATTAGGACCCCTGTGACACCATTATCTCACTCACAGAACACAGAAGCTGATCTTATCTCAAGACCTTAACAGTGTACAATCAGATATGGGAAGACCACGAATTTAATACCAGCCTTGGCTTAATAGTGAGTTTGAGGTCAACCTGGTTTACCTGAGACCTACCTAGAAACAAACAAACAGACAAGTAAATTAATGAATGAATAAAAATTAAAAATATATAGAGAAAAGAACTATCATGATAAATGGACATCAAGGCCCGAAGACACACACCTTAAATCCCGATCTTAGACTAGGGGACACACCCTAAATTGGAATCTGGAAGCAACCTATATGCCCCTCAACTAAAGAATGGATGGAGTAAATATGGTACATTTACACAATGGAGCACCCTAGATCCAGTGGTGTCATATTGGTTTTTCTCTTTTATATTGTCTTCCCAAGCCTTCTTCTAGTGGGTGCAGAAAGAGTCTCTTCCCCTCCTCGGGGGTCCAGGACTAAGGTTCTCTTTTGGAGGTTGCATGCAAGTCCAATAGTCTGGCGGTTCTCCTCTTCCTCTCCCCCTAGGCAGAGAAAGGGACTAGGAAGCTGGCTGGAGTCTCTTGGTGGTCTGGACACCACTGGGATGGGATCCTTTCCACACAGTCTCCAGGCCTTAGGTGGTTCAGAGCAGGTACCAGAATGCAGGCCAGAAACATGCCCTATCTTGCCTCATCTCATGGGCAGACAAAGGGACTAGGGCACTGGCTGACAGTCTTTGGCTGGGCTGGACCCACCCGAATGGGATCCACAGTAAGTAGGCCCCAGGCCTCTGATTCATGGGTTTTAAAAATGAGAGAGTAACTGATTTGTTGAGAATCAATAATTTCTCCATGTGAACTGTAAGTCTGTCTTTAGATATTGGGAAAAAGTTCTTCAACCTCTTCTTTGTCAGAAATGCAGTCTGTCTTGGAAACTAGTTCAAAAGCTGGGTCTTTGCCACTCCTCACTTGTCTTCTTCTGCCTGACTGTTGGTTCTGCTTTGACAACTCTTTCCAAATTAGACTGGAGTCATAGATTTAGAGGTTAATCCCAACCAAGCTTCCTGATGATTTAGGAACCAAATACTGAAAACAACATGTCCATGTATGTATTGTAGCCAGGATAGGGTAAAATCATATCCATTCAGCAGAAAGAATTTGCTTCCCTTGGTTTCTTTTGCTATTTTTACAAGTTGCTTTATGGGGGACTGGGATTATTCATTTCTAACACTTTTAGATAAACAAAAATTAGGAAGTCAGATAATTTGTTTTTAAAAACATGAAAAGGAAACATATCATTATTGTTTTGTGATAGAAAATTCCCAGTTCAGATTGACTGACTCTTTCCATATAATTTCTCTTGAGTAGTAGACTCCCCACTTACAGGAGATGAGCACCTCCTCCTACAGGAAAGAATGTCTAGACAGTCATTTAGTGCATGATGGATCTCAACTCTACATCTCTCTGTGTGCCATCAACTTCTGTCTCTCTCTGTCTATCTCTCTCTCATTACCTTACTGTGTGTCTCACTCTGATTCTTTCTTCTTTGTTTCTCTCAGTGACACACTGGGTCTCTGTCTGTCTGTCTCTCTGTATGTATCACTGTCTTTCTGTCTCTGTGCATCTCTCTCAATCAATCCACCTATTTATGTACCCCAACCTATGTGCTTGTCTGTTTACATTGAATATATCTGTCTCTGTGTCTCTCTCCTTGTCACACTCTCATCACTCTCTGTTTATATCAGTCTGTCTATCTCTCCTTTGTTCTGTGTCTGTCTCATTATCTGTGTCACTGTATGTCTCTCTCTCTCTTTCCTTCTCTTTCCATATTGCTCACTCTGTGTCTTGATCTCTCTTTCTGTGTGTGTGTGTGAGTGTGAGTGTGTGTGTGTGAGTGTGAGTGTGTGTGTGAGTGTGTGTGTGTGTGTGAGTGTGTGTGTGTGTGTGTATGAGTGTGTGTGTGTGTGTGAGTGCAGCTCCTGATGTGTCTCTGTCTAACTCTCTGCATGTTTAACTATCTCTCCTACACCTGTACTTGTGCAAGTGTGTCTGCATTTGTTTCTGTGTATTTCTGTCAGGTTGTTCTTCTGCAATGACTAGTGATTTTCTCTGGGATACAGACACTCCTGTAGTTCTAGACCTGTGCCTCATCGTGTGGGGGCATGAATGCTTTGTCTCTATAATGTCACCCAGAGAACCACCTACCCAAAATAAAACCTCCACAGATGGTAATCTTCAGATGCAAAACTGTATGAACACAGTTGGTGCTTTCTGCCTCGGGGGCTCACAGTTTCCCGAAGGAGAGGCTGCCCAACTCTCCAGATGCATGTTCATGGGAACTCAGGACCACAAGTTAGAGCATTTTTCTTATAAATGAGGGGCCTTGCAGTGATAGCTTTGCTTCATTTCAAATGACACATTGGAGGGGAGGGTAACCTACCACAGAGAAGGGTCCCTGCAGACACCATGAACTGGAGAGAGATGACAGATGTGGGGAGCATTTTACAGATCACCATTTGAAGAGGAGTCATCCCAAAACCTTCTCTTCAGTACCTATTGAACATATTCTGAGATAAAACAGAATACTCTCTCGTTTTCAAAATCCTGCAGATTAAGCATGGGAGTTCAAAATTTGAAGAGGAGAGAAGTCACCAGTTAAAAACGCTAAAAGTGCCATGTTTGTCTTTCTGTGTTTGGGTTACCTCACTAAGGATTGTTTTTTTTTTTCTAGTTACATCCACGTGCCTGCAAAGTTCATATTGTCATTGTATTTTTCCCCTGAGTCATAGTCCATTGTTTAAGTGTACCAATTTTCCTTATACATTCTTCAGTTGAGGGGCGCCTATGTTGTTTTCAAGTTGTGGCCATTACAAATAATGGCGCTATGAACATATTGAGCAAATGTCCTTGTGGTATGGTTGTACTTCCTTTAGGTATACGCCCAGGAATACCAAGAGTGGTATTCCTATGTCTTGAGGTAGATTGATTCCCAATTTTCTGAGAAAAGGCCATCCAGATTTCCACCATAGCTGTACAAGTTTGAACTCCCACCAGCAATGGAGCAGTGTTCCCCTTACTCCACATCCTCTCCAGCATAATGTTTCATTAATGGTTTCGAGCTTAGGCATTCTGCCTGTGTAAGATGACATCTTAAAGGAGTTTTGAGTTGCATTCCCTGATGCCTAAGGATATTGAGCAGCTCCTCATTTGTCTTATGGCCATGTGATATTCTTGTCTCAAGAATTATCTGTTTAGCTCTGAATCCCATGAAGTCACTCATAAGTGGATATTGGACATAAAGTAGAGGATATCCAGCCTATAGACCATATGTTGTGTCTGCATTCTCATTAGATTCTAGGAAGTCTTTAATTTTTTTTATTTCTTCCTCAACCCAGGAATGGTGCAATTGGGTTTTATTCATTTTCCAAGAGTTTGCAGGTTTTCTGCCATTTGTATTGTTGCTGAATTCTAGCTTTAATGCATGGAGGTCTGATAAGATACAGGGGGTTATTTCAATTCTTTTGTAACTATGGAAGTTTGCTTTGTTGCCTACTATGTGGTCAATTTTAGAGAAGGTGCCATGTGGTGCTGAGAAGAAGGTATATTCTTTTGAGTTTGGATGGAATGCTCTATAGATATCCGTTAACACCAGTTGGGTCATAACTTCTTTCAGATCCTTATTTCTTTGTTAAGTTTCTGTCTGGTGGTCCTATCTAGTGGCATAAGGGGGTGTTGAAGTCTCCTACTATAAGTGTGTGTGGTTTTATGTGTGGTTTGAGCTTTAGTAATGTTTCTTTCACAAATGTGGGTGCCTTCGTATTTGGGACATAGATGTTCAGGATTGAGATTTCATCTTGATGGACTTTTCCTGTGATGAGTATGAAATGCCCTTCTTCATCTCTTTTGATTGATTTTAGTTTAATGTCCAATTTGTTAGATATTAGGATTGCTACACCAGCTTCTTTCTTGAGCCCATTTGATTGGAAAATCTTTTCCCATCCTTTTACTCTGAGGTATAACCTGTCTTTGAAGTTGAGGTGTGTTTCTTGTAAACAGCAGAAGGAAGGATTCTGTCTTCGTATCCATTCTGTTAGCCTATATCTTTTTATGGGTAAGTTAAGACCATTGACATTTAGGGATATTAATGTCCATTTTTCATTGGTTCTTGTTTGTTTTGGATTTATTGGTGGTGGTGTCATTGCGTGTGGATTTCCCCTTCTGCTTCTTTTTGTGTTTGGTAAAATTAGATTATCTATTGCCTGTGTTTTTGTGGGTGTAGTTATGTTTGTTGGGTTGGAGTTTTCCTTCCAGAACCTTCTGTAGTGCTGGATTTGTGGATATGTATTGTTTAAATCTGTTTTTGTCATGGAATATCTTGTTTTCTTCATCTATAGTGATTGAAAGTTTTGCTGGGTACAGTAGTCTTGGTTGACATGCATGCTCCCTTAGTGCTTGTAGGGTATCTATCCAAGACCTGGCTTTCAGAGTTTCCATTGAGAAGTTGGGTGTGATTCTAATTGGTTTGCCTTTATATGTTACTTGGCCTTTTTCCTTTGCTGCTCTTAATATTTTCTCTTTATTCTGTAGATTTGGAGTTTTGATTATTATGTGTTGGGGGGGGGACTTCTTTTTGTGGTCCAGTGTGTTTGGCGTCCTGTAAGCTTCGTGTGCTTTCATAGGCATATCCTTCTGTAGGTTGGGGAAGTTTTCTTCTATGATTTTGTTGTATATGTTTTCTGTACCTTTGAGCAGTGTTTCTTCACCTTCTTCTACACCTATTATTCTTAGGTTTGGTCTTTTCACGGTGTCCCATATTTCCTGGATATTTTGTGTTAGGGATTTGTTGGACTTGAGGTTTTCTTTGGTTGATGAATGTATATCCTCTAGCGAGTCTTCAATAGCTGAGATTCTCTCTTCTGTCTCTTGGATTCTATTAGTTATACTCATGTCTTTACTTCCTGATTGTTTATCCAGTCTTTGCATTTCCAGCATTGCCTCATTCTGTGTTTTCTTCATTGTGTCTAATTCAGCTTTCATGCTTTGAACTGTTTCAAGAGCTTCCTTCACTTTTTTGGTTGTTTTATCTTTGGTTTCTTTAGATTCTTTAAGAGATTTGTTTATTTCTTGAATTTTTTGGCTTGTCTTTTCCTCCATTTCGTGTAATTTTTTGCTTGCTTTTTCTTCTACTTCTTTAAGGGATTTTCTTGTTTCCTCTTTGAAGGTCTCTATCATTTTGCTGAGATAATTTTTGAGGTCCATCTCTTCTTCATGCACTGTGGTGGGCTTTTCAGATCTTGCTGGAGTGGAGTCCCTAGATTCTGGTGGTGTCATATTTGTCTTTCTATTGTTGAGCAAGTTCTTATTCTGTCTTCTTCCCATATCTTTTTCCAGTGAGTGCAGGTGGGGTCTCTCTATCTCTTCTTGTTACACAGTAGTGTGTGTGGGCCAGGAATTCAATGTCCAAAGCTCTGGATGGTCTTGCCTCTCCTGGTAGTCTCCTCACTCTGAAGGATTTAGGCTTCCATAGGGATCGGGTGTGTAGGGGTGGGACAGAAAGTAAGAGTGGGGTATTTCCAGGTTCTGGGGGTTCCTCACTGCCTAGGCAGGTCTACCCCAAGCAGGAGCAGGCCTGGGGAGATCGGGGTAGATGGGACTTTGAAAGGGATTTGGGTAAGAGCTGTGGATCACTCACCTCCTTGCGGATCAGGGTTGGTGGGAAGAGAAGGAAGAGTGGCCTGTACCAAGATTCAGGGAGCTCCTCCCTGCCTGGGCATGTCTATTTCAAGCAGGGACAAGCCTGGGGAGATCTGGATGAATGGCGCTTTGGACAGGAGTTACAGGCCAATCTTCCTTCCCTTTCTGCCAACCCATCAGCCACAAGGTGAGTGACCTCTGCTTTTACCCAACTCCTGTTTTAATATTTTAATGATAAAATGAACAAAACCCAAACATAGAAAGGCAAACATGGTACATTTTGCATTTTAACTGGTGACTCCTGTCCTCTTCAAATTTTTAACTTCCATGCTTACTCTGCAGGACCTTAAAAAAGAGAGTATTCTGTTGTATATCAGAATATGATCAAATAGGTACTGAAGAAAAGGTTTTTGGATGGCTCCTCCTCAAAAGGGGATCTGTAAAATGCTCCCTACATCTATCATCTCTCTCCAGTTCATGATGTCTGAAGGGACTCACTAGGCTAGAGGACACATGAAGTTACCCTCAAAGAATCAATAACTCAGTGGTTCTCAGCCCAGGCCTCCTGAAAGTCTGGCTCCAATGCTGCTCCTCATCTCTTTACATGATATGTCAATCAGTTCATTTTGATCCCTGAGAAGTTGTTTTCTCAGTTACGCACTTATTACATGAGGATAACTGGTACTAACTGTGACTCTTCTCTGTGTGAGTTTAGGGTGAGTGTGGGAGTTACCCCTCCCCTCAAATGTGTCACCTGAAATGAAGCTAGGCTATCACTGCAAGGCCACTCATTTCTAAGAAAAGTCGTATAACTCGTGGCCCTGGCCTCCCAAGAGAATACTTCTGGAGAGTTGGGGCAGCCTCTCCTGGAGGAAATGGAAGACCCAAGGCAGAAAGCACAGGCTCTATTTATGTACTCTCTCATGCCAAGAATGCCATGGGCAGAGGTTTTATTTCATGTAGGTGTTTCTCTGGGTGACATTTATAGCCAAATATTTCACATCTCCCACAGGATGAAACTCAAGTCATGAACTGCAGGAGTGTCCTCATACCACAGAAAATCTCTGGTCATTGGAGGAGAGACACATGACAGAAATACATAGAAACAAATGCAGACACACTTGCACAAGTACAGGTGTAAGAGAGATAGTTAAACATGCAGAGAGTTAGACAGAGACATAGAGGGAGATGCACACATACACAGAGAGCAAAACACAGAAAGAGACAGAGAAAGCATGATCAAGAGAGAAAGAGAAGAAAAGAGAGACATCCAGTGAATCAGAAAATGAGACAGACATAGAAAGAATTTGAGATTTACATAGAGATAAACACAGATAGACAAGTGTGCTACAAGGACAGAGACAAGCAGACACAGTTATATTAATTCTAAATAGAAAAGCATATGGGTGGGGACTATGAATAGATAGATTGATAAAGAGAGATGCATATAGACAGACATAGAGAGACAGAGATACACACAGAGACACAGACTGACAGACATAGATGCAGCATGTTACTGAGAGAGAAACATAGAAGAAAGAACCATAGTAACACTAAAAAAGGGACACATAGCGAGAGAATAAGAGAGATAGGCAGAGAGATACAGATAGAGACTCAATTGAGGGACATACAGAGAGATTAGAGCAGAGATCCATTCTAAACTACTAAATGAATGCCTAGAAATTGTTTCCTGTAGGGAGAGGGGCTCACCTCCTGTGAGTGAGCAGTCTCCTACTCAACAGCAATCATGTTAAAAGTCAGTCAATATAAGCTGGATATTTTCTGTTTTTTTTAATTCTTTAATGACTACTCATATTTACATATTCATCCCCCAATTCCCTGGAACTCCCATGTTATATAATGTTGTAGCCAGACTTTCAGGAAGCCAGACTGGGAATGGCTGTGCTCATTCAATCCATAAACTTATTTTCCTTGTAGTCTAGGCTGAGAGATACTCTCCAAGATATGACAAACTTGAGAGAGATGACATGTACAGAGAATCTTGATCATCACGCTACAGAGGGAAACCCATCTAAAACCCCTCCCTTTATCGTTTCTGTGGAATATAGAATGCAATTCATGGTAAGGAGAAAAATCTCTCACATTAGGGATCAGAAGAATATGCATGGCAGTTCTGCGGTTGAACAGGACAGAACCTACCTGTGGATGAGGGAGTATATGACCTAATGACACTCAATCTAAGTGAGTGACAGGAGAAGGATTTAGGATATTCACTAACCACACTGATAGGTAGGTCTGAAATACTTTTTCTAGACAAGATATCTGAGAGGCAGGGAAAAGACCAACACGATAGATAGTTAATTTGAGTCTCATTGGCCCTGCTCACTGCTGATGCACTGATACAATCCCTGTGGGATCCACCCAACCCAGGGACTGCAGAGACCCCGGTACCAGTCCTGGCTCCATGCACCGGAGGAGCAGAAACATCAGAGTACTGGACATGTTTGCACCCACGGGAAGGAAACCTTGGTCCTGACACAACAGGAGAGGAATAGACTTCTACACTCAACAGAAAGAGGGATGGGAAGGAGAGAATATAAAAACACATTGAACAACAGAAACAAAAAAAAGAAACAATATGACAGCACCCGAGTCTAGGGACACTACACTAGCAAGAACTGATCATCACAACAGAGATGAAGCAGAAGATAATGACTATTAAAACAATATCATGAAAATGATAGAAGTCCTCAAAAAGATATTGGAAAATGCCTTAGAGAAATAGAAGAAAAAAAACAAACAAAAAACTACAAGAAACAATCAATTCCCTGAAAAAAAGCCGGGAAAAAAAATCAAACTCATGAAGGAAAGAGTTCAAGACATGAAAAATGAAGTAGAGACAATAAACAAAACAAAGGCTGAGGGAGTGCTGGAAATAGAAAAGCTGGGTATATGATCAGGAAGTACAGATGCAAGAATAATCACAGAATACAACTCATGGAAGAGAGAATCTCAGGCAATGAAGATATATTAAGAGAAATAGAATCATCGATCAAAGAACATGTTAAGGCAAGAATACCTAACACGAAATATACACGAAATTGGGGACACCGTGAAAAGGTCGAACTTAAAATTAATGGCTATAGAAGAAGGTGAAAAACGTAACTCAAGATGCAGAAAACATATTCAACAAAATCATACAAGAAAACTTTCTCCACCTAAAGAAAGACATGCAATGGAAGTAAAAGAAGCCTACAGAACACCAAATAGAGTGGCCCACAAAAAAGTTCCCTCACCACATAAAAATTCAAACCCCAAACACACAGATTATAGAAACAACATTCAAAGCAGCTAAGGAAAAACATCAAGTAATCTATAAAGGCAAACCTATTAGAATTACACCTGACTTTACCGAGGAAACACTAAAAGCCAGAAGGTCCTGGATAGATATTCTACCAATACTAAGAGACAATGGATGCCAACCCAGATTATTGCAGCCAGAAAAGTTTCCAATCAATACAGATCCAGAAAACAAGATAATGGATGAAAAATCCATATTTAAACAATACTTATCCACTAATCCAGGCCTAAAGAAAGGTGTGGAAGGAAGACTCCCACCCAAGAAAGTTAACTACAAGAAGAAAAACATAGGCAATAGATAATCCCACTTTACCAGCAGCCAAAGATTAATGAGGTGGAAATCCACACAAAATCCCACAACTAACCACAAATATAAAGCAAACAAGAATGAACAATCCATGGTCATTAATATTCCTCAATATTAATGGTCTTAAATTGCCTATAAAAAGACACAGGCTAGCAGGAAGCTCGTGGGACTGCAGTGGCCCTGAGGATTCTGTATAAAATTCCACAGTCGAGCAGAGCTGGATGGACTAAAGTGGGATTCTGCAAACAGAAAAGCCATGGAATCCAGAAACAGATTGTGAAATTTTTATTCACTTTATATTGCCTTTGGTTAACAGGGATGGACACACCCATAGACACAAGAGGAGGACTTCAATCCTCTGGGTCTCCAGTTACAGATGTTTGAGAAGTCACCCAGGGATGCAGAGAGCTGAACTCAAGAACTGAACCTCTGCAGGAGCAGCAATTGCTTTGGCCAAGTGAGGCAACCCTCCAGTGCCCATAAATTGAGTTTGGAGAAAAAAAAACTGGCATCTTTCTCTCTTCTGTCTCTCGTAAGCAAACATGTATGTCTGTTTCATCCTTTGCTCTAAATCCTTCCTCATAGCTCTGCTCAGTCCAGTCCAGACAGGTTCTTCCAAAGAATCCCTGTTGAGATGTGCTTTGGGCAAGCAACTGAATGGAGTCCCAGGATCCAACTCAATTGACAAAATGGAAAGCGGTCCAGCAACAGGATAAAGTATCCTGGAATCCAGTGATCCCCGTGATTCACCTCATTTCGAGGGGCATCAAAGTGCTGTGCCAACATGCTGTCTTTCCTCAGATATTCGATATCCTTCACGTGTCCCGTAGTTTTCAGGTGGTCTTGATACAAAGCTGGCAGCTGCTTATGGAATGCACCTGTAGTTCCCATCTGAGAGGATCCTATGATTACTTCAGGCATTTGGGAGGAGGCCCAAGTAATGAACTGTGAGTCGAGGCCAAGGAGCTGCATGCTTCAGCTAACAACTGCGGATGTAAGACCAACATTGTCTTCCAGCTTGAGGTCTCAGATACATCAGAAGCACGAGCTGTAATGAAATCCAGGGTCTTGGTTTTCAGCTGCCCTGCACTGTGGCGGTGAGCGAGGATGAGATTGTGGGCAGCATTCTCAACACAGAGGTCCATGTAGAGGACATCCTCGCACATGACCTTCAAACGCTCCAGGTCATACTTGTCAGCAGCTGCCAGCACAGCATCTGCCATGCTGTGGAGGTCTGGTGCCTTCCCGGTATAAATGAAGTCCATCATTGCCTTGAAGACTGGGGGCTCCAGATCCTGGATCTCCACGCGTTTTATTCTTTTCTCCTCCATGTCATGTTCAAACATGGCTCTGAAAACTGGAGAGCGAGCTGCTAAGATGGCCTTGTGGGCTTGGAATTCCTGGCCAGCTACCACCAGGCAGCAGTCTGTGAAGAGGGAATTCTCCCACAGCTGTCCTAGCTCATCTTCCAATGTGTACCTTGGAACCTGGATACCGGGCACCGTGCTCTTCCCAGAGTTGATGACGGAGTCTTGGACCACGAGGTCCACCTCGCAGAAGACAGTGAGTTCATTGTCTGGGAAAAGCCAAGACTCCAGAAACAAGAGCAAATCTCGGTGGATGAACTTTTTGAATCCCCAGTGTTGTTTTGGCGTGAACTTGAAGAATCTTGGGCTTGCCATGCCATTGGTTTTCTCTCCGTCGACACTGATGATCCAAAACCGGAACCTTGCCCAGGCTGGGCTCTTTGGGCAGCTGAGCATCGTTAGGTGAACTGACAGGTAATCTTTGCTTTCTTCGTCGATCCCATTTGCGAGTATTTTCAAACACCATTTGTCGTTGTCACTGAATCCTGAGGAGAAGGTTGGGCTTTTAATGCCTTCCCCTATCTCCTGAAGCAAGAATCCGAAGTTGCTTATGGTCCAGCTGTAGGAGAATTTCTGCACACTGAAATCTGTGTAGCCCCATCTCTCGGCTGTCCGGTCGTCTGACATATCTACTGTGGTGATTTGAAAGTGAACCTGCATCCAAAATGAAGAAGTAGGCCTTTTTCTTCTTCAACCTGAGGTCACAATTGCAGATATCTGTAACAAGGAAAATAAAATCCTGAGAGACTCGTATTGGGGTTCAAATTTCAAGCTCAAGGCCAGGAAGGCAAAGCAGCCATGCCCCTAGCTCTTGCCTCTACCTCAGGCTCCATGAGTTCTCAACAAACATCACACTGTTGCCTCGCCTCAGCTTAACAAGAGATAAGCTTAGACTGACTACTGAAGGCCCCACTCCTAATTTGATACACTCTAGTGCTGGGGATAAAGGGCATGAGCTCTGTTACTGGTTTAATTTCATTCAATCTCTTGGAGCCCTGTGTGTACTCCAACACAAAGAGAACCGTCTGCCTTGGTCTCCTGAGTCCTCAGAAGAAAGGTATCTGCCTGGCTTCTCTGGGTAGCTAATATGGGTGCTTTCCTCTTTTGAGACCCAGTGAAGTAAAACAGTGTAAGCCATGTATGTAAGACCACAGATAGCTTTTAGTCTTTTATTTTCACTTCTCCCCTCGGTTCTAACTTCTATGGGGCTGGCAACTTGGATATCACTCTGAAATTTTCTATCAAGATTTCAATATTATTTTCAGAGAAGAGAGTTTGTGCTACTCACTACGGACAGTTCACTTCTAGATTGAATCTGAGGTCAACAGGTAACTACTTTTGACAATTTTACTCAATTGATGAAGCATATGGAACATTTTATACACACACACATTCAAAAGTGTTGTACTAGGGTTCTAGAGCAACAGAACATAGGGAATGAACGTCTTTGTGTGAAAAATGGAGATTCCTTAGAATGACTTCGTGCTGCATTCCTGTTAATCCCACAATATCAGTTGTGAAGTAAAAGTATAAGAATCGAGTACTTACTGAGTCCAGGAGGTTGGACGTAGGTGCTGCTCTTCAGTATATGCTGAAATTAAAATAAGTATTCTCCAATGGCAGTGAAGAGATGGAGTTACTGAAATGTCAGTGCAAGCACTCAGAGTGTTGTAGCTTCCTTCTTGCATGTTCTTTTACATGCCTCCAGCAGAAGGTGTATCCCAATTTAGGGTGTGTCCCCCCCAGCCCAAGATCTGGATTAAAGGTGTGTGTCTTCTGGCTGGAGAGATAGCTCAGAGGTTAAGAGCACCGACTGCTCTTAGAAGTCCTGAGTTCAATTCCCAGCAACCATACGGTGGCTCACAACCATCTGTTATAAGATCTGGTGCCCTCTTTAGCTGTGCAGATATACATGGAAGCAGAATGTTGTATGCATAATAAATAAATAAAATCCTTAAAAATAAAATGGTGTGTGTCTTCAGGCCTGTTGATCCTGTTTTTATGCATGTGATTACTACCTCCAAAATGAGTACTTCAAGTGGATCTCCTACTCCAACTTGTGCAAAACACTCACACAGTTGTGCCATCCATTTTAAGGAATTGTTTAGTTAGTTCCAGGGGTGGTCTATTTGGGTAGCAAGAATAACCATCACAAGTGAATTTTGCTCTCCTGAATTATTCTTCTCTAAATAAAGAAATGATTTCTATTTCTACACAGTTGTTATTTACTCTTCTAGTGTTGTTGAATATTCCTACCACCCCACGGTGTTGGCATATACCATTAATCTCAGCACTTAGGAGTCACAGGTAGGCATTTCTTTGTTAGTTCAAGGCCAGCGTGGTATGCAGAGATAGTTCTGTGAAAGCCAGAGCTGTTACACAGAAATACCTGTTTGTGAAGAAAATGATTCTTCCCATGAACATGATCCAGGAAGAGGTCTTTTTTTCTGTTTGGGTTCTCAATGTTCACAATATGGAGCTCAGGTTGGAAGAATCCCTATATGGTGGGCATTAAGCAGGGCCAAGCAGGAAGCTCTGAAAATGGCTGTCTTTTTTCCTACCCTTCATTCCATCCATAATCACTGTCCTGGGGATTGCAACACCAAATTTCACTGGTGGTCTTCCCTGTCCTCTTCTGTTAATCCTCCTTGAACACTAGCTTCTGATCCCCTTAAGCGTGTGCTATCAGAAGACCCTAAAGGCCTCTTATTTTGCTCATGCTGAGTGCTAAGATAAAGCTTCTTATTACCTGATAATTTTCATCCCTCACTTGTAATTCTGTCTTCCTCAATCTTTGAACACCCAGGCTTACTCTGCTAGGCTTAAAATTGTAAGAGCATTCTGGTTTGCAAAGGGTTCAGGATATATTCAACATTTACTCAAGAGCATCTTCCTTCCAATATGGGGTCTTGAAATTAACAAATATAATTGCTACAAAGGAGTTATTTCTGGATGGAGTACCTACTATCCTGACCCTGAATCCATCTAGTGAAGAATCATCTATGCCTTAAGTGGACACCTGCAATAATGTTTCCAAAGTACAAAAAAATAAAGGTAAAAATAAACAATCAGAAACAATTGATTTAATTATCTTCGACTCACAGATAGTGTTGTAGCCAGACTTTCAGGACAGCCAGACTGGGAATGGCTGTGCTCATTCAATCAATAAACTTATTTCCTTGTAGTCTAGGCTCAGAGATACTATCCAAGATAAGACAAACATAAGAGAGATGACATGTACAGAGAATCTTGATCAACAGGCTACAGAGGGAAATCCATCTAAATCCCCTCCCTTTATGGTTTCTGTGGAATATAGTCTGCAATCCATGGTAAGGAGAATAATCTCTCACATTAAGGATAGAAGAATATGCATGGCAGTTCTGCGGTTGAACAGGACAGAACCTACCTGTGGATGAGGGAGCATATGACCCAATGACACTCAATCTAAGTGACTGACAGGAGAAGGATTTAGGATATTCACTAACCACACTGATAGGTATGTCTGAAATACTTTTTCTAGACACGATATCTAAGAGGCAGGGAAAAGACCAACACGATAGATAGTTAATTTGAGTCTCATTGGCCCTGCTCACTGCTGATGCAATCCCTGTGGGATCCACCCCACCCAGGGACTTCAGAGACCCCAGTACCAGTCCTGGCTCCATGCACCGGAGGAGGAGAACATCAGAGTATTGGACATGTTTGCACCCACTGGAAGGAAACCTTGGTCCTGGCACAACAGGAGAGGAATAGTCTTCTACACTCAACAGAAAGAGGGATGGGAAGGAGAGAATATAAAAACACATTGAACAACAGAAACAAACAAAAAAAACAATAGTACAAAACCTGAGTCGAGGAAATCTACAGTATCAAGAACTGATCATCACAACAGAGATGAAGCAGAAGATAATGACTATTAAAACAAATTCATGAAAATGATTGAAGTCCTCAAAGAGATATTGGAAAAATGCCTTAGAGAAATAGGAGAAAAAAAACAAACCAAAAACTACAAGAAACAATCAATTCCCTGAAAGAAAGCCAAGAAAAAAATAATCAAACTCATGAAGGAAACAGTTCAAGACATGAAAAATGAAGTAGAGATAATAAAAAAAACAAAGGCTGAGGGAGTGCTGGAAATAGAAAAGCTGGGTATATGATCAGGAAGTACAGATGCAAGAATAATCACAGAATACAACTCATGGAAGAGAGAATCTCAGGCATTGAAGATATCTTAAGAGAAATAGAATCATTGATCAAAGAACATGTTAAGGCAACAATCGCTAATACGAAATATACAAGAAATAGGGGACACCGTGAAAAGGTGGAACTTAAAATTAATGGCTATAGAAGAAGGTGAAAAACTCAACTCAAGATGCAGAAAACATATTCAACAAAATCATAGAAGAAAACTT
Source organism: Cricetulus griseus (assembly GCF_003668045.3). Taxonomy (NCBI): domain Eukaryota; kingdom Metazoa; phylum Chordata; class Mammalia; order Rodentia; family Cricetidae; genus Cricetulus; species Cricetulus griseus. The sequence continues at coordinate 62,034,964 of NW_023276806.1, forward strand.
TCCCCACCTAAAGAAAGACATGCAATGGAAGTAAAAGAAGCCTACAGAACACCAAATAGAGTTGCCCACAAAAAAGTTCCCTCACCACATAAAAATTCAAACCCCAAACACACAGAATATAGAAACAACATTAAAAACAGCAAAGGAAAAACATCAAGGAATATATAAAGGCAAACCTATTAGAATTACACCTGACTTTTCCGAGGAAACACTAAAAGCCAGAAGGTCCTGGATAGATATTCTACCAATACTAAGAGACAAAGGATGCCAACCCAAATTACTGCAGCCAGAAGAGTTTTCAATCAATACAGATCCAGAAAGCAAGATAATCGATGAACAATCCATATTTAAACAATACATACCACTAATCCAGGCCTCAAGAAAGGTGTGGAAGGAAGACTCCCATCCAAGGAAGTTAACTACAACCAGAAAAACATAGGCAATAGATAATCCCACTTTACCACAGCCAAACATAAATGGGGTGGAAATCCACACAAATCCCACAACTCACCACAAATCTAAAGCAAACAAGAATGAACAATCCATGGTCATTCATATTCCTCAATATTAATGGTCTTAACTGGCCTATAAAAAGACACAGGCTAGCACGAAGCTCGTGGGATTGCAGTGGCCCTGAGGATTCTGTATAAAATTCCACAGTGGAGCAGAGCTGGATGGACTAAAGTGGGATTCTGCAAACAGAAAAACCATGGAATCCAGAAACTGATTGTAAACTTTTTATTCACTTTATATTGCCTTTGGTTAACAGGGATGGACACACCCATAGACACAAGAGGAGGACTTCAATCCTCTGGGTCTCCAGTTACAGATGTTTGAGAAGTCACCCAGGAATGCAGAGAGCTGAACTCAAGAACTGGTCCTCTGCAGGAGCAGCAATTGCTTTGGCCAAGTGAGTCAACCCTCCAGTCCCCATGAATTGAGTTTGGAGAAAAAAAAAACTGGCATCTTTCTCTCTTCTCTGTCTCTCGTAAGCAAACATGTATGTCTGTTTCATCCTTTGCTCTAAATCCTTCCTCATAGCTCTGCTCAGTCCAGTCCAGACAGGTTCTTCCAAAGAAACCCTGTTGAGATGTGCTTGGGGCAAGCAACTGAATGGAGTCCCAGGATCCAACTCACTGGACAAAATGGAAAGTGGTCCAGCAACAGGGTAAAGTATCCTGGATTCCAGTGATCCTGGTGATTCAACTCATTTAGAGGGGTATCAAAGTGCTGTGCCAACATGATATCTTTCCTCAGATACTCTGGATATCCTTCATGTGTCCCGCAGTCTTCAGGTGGTCTTGGTTACAAAGCTGGCTGCTGCTTATGGATTACACCTGTAGTTCCCAGCTGAGAGGATACTATGATTGCTTCAGACTGTTTTCTGTGAAACTTATCTTGAAATCTGAATTGAAAATTTCAGACACATCCAAGTTAGATCTTCATAGAAGTGGTAACACATAAGAAACATAACCTAACACTCTAAGTCAAGTCTATTATTGTGTCTCACAGGGTGAAGAAAACACATCCCAGTTGTTTGATTTGGATCCAGTTTAAACCTCAAAGTACCTCCAGCAGAAGTATCAGAGCACAGGATAACTAAGGCCTGGAACAACAACACATGACTCAGCATACAAAATATCTGCGGCAGATGGACCATCAGCAACTTTCATTGTTACCTGGAGGAAATGTAGGAACCTAATAGAAGCCCAAATTTTTCAATAGGAAGCAACTACCAGTGGTGATTGAGATTACACACTAAGGCTTCAATCTAGAAAGAACGGACTACTTGTCAGTTTACCTAGTATTGTTCAGCTGTCCAAAGTTTCTGGTTTGCCCAAAGTTCCAGTTCTGGATCTTAAGCACTGGAGGGCACCCTGTCCTGTGAATGAGGGCCAGAAGAGTCTTTAAGTTCTTATCAGGCTATGAATGGGGATGCACAAGGTTCATTCTTTGAGATTTCCTCTTGGATCATGGGCAATGGCTTCTCCCCGAATCTGAGCTCACTGTCTTCTGCAAGGTGACGGTGTTCCAAGACTCCTTCATCATCAGTGACCATATCAGGAAGCCAGATATAAAGGTTCCAAGGTGCAGGATGGCAGATGAGCTAGGAGAATGGTGAGAGAATTCCCCCTTCACAGACTGCTGCTTGGTGGTATCTGGCCAAGAATTCCTGGTTTACAAGGCCATCATAGCAGCTCAATCTCCAGTTTTCAGAGCCATGTTTGAACATGACATGAAGGAGAGAAGAACAAACCACTTTGAGATCAATGATCTGGAGCCGCAAGGCTTCAAGGGAATGATGGACTTCATTTACACGGGGAAGGTACCAGACCTCCACAGCATAGCAGATGCCATACTGACAGCTGCTGATAAATATGGCCTGGAACGTTTAAAGGTCATGTGTTAGGATGCCCTCTGCAGGGACCTCTCTGTGGAGATTGCTGCCCACACTCTCTTCCTGGCTGACATCCACAATGCAGGGATGCTGAAATCCTGGGCACTAGATTTCATTACAGCTCATTTTTCTGAGATCTCTGAGACCTCAAGCTGGAAGACAATGGTGGCCTCATATCCCCACTTGGTGGTTGAAGTAGACACCTGAATGGTTTTTTTGCATAATATTTTCCTATATCCCTCTCCCAAACGCTTGAAAAGATCATAGGTCCCTGTCATCTCTGACATAGAGGTGTCTTCTAAGAGTAGCAGCCAAATATGACCTCCTAACCAAGGATCATATTCTGAAGCAGGAAATACTGGTGTCCTTTTGTAAATCCTATTCAGGACATAAAAGCAATCTGCAGTGGCAGCCTGGAATACTCAGGGAGTGTGAGTGGATCAAGGGGAGCAGTTATTTGAGATGAGGCTGTTTTACTTGAGTGGCTTAACCTCTAAAAACTAAGACAAACCAAAATAAATAAAAGAAAAAAACAAGACTTCAGTTTTGTACCATTTTCAAACATAGTTGAGCAGAGACATGCTCATCAAGAAGAACACATAAGTAATGAATAATGTGTAATTGCCATGCTTATTCTTCTGGTCCCTAAAGTCAGAGATTATTCTCTTTTCCATGAAATGCAGACTACATTCAAGAGAAACCAAAGAGGGAGGTGATTTAGATGGGTTTCCCCCTGTAGCGAGATGACAAAATTCTTCATACATGCCATCTCTCTCCAGTTCATCTTATCTTGGAGAGTATCTCTAATCCTCGACTACAACAAGTTCATTGATTGAATCAGCACAACCATTCCCAGTCTGGCTCTCCTGTAAGTCTGGCTGCAACACTATATACCAGTCAGTAGAAGATAATTCAATCAACTGGTTTTGATTGTTCAATTATTCTTTTGTTTACTTTGGTAGAATTATTGCAGGTGGCCACTTAATAGCATAGATGATTCTTCACTAGGTGGATTCAGGGTCAGGGTAGCAGTATTCCATGCCAGAAATCAATCCTTTGAAGGGATTATATATGTTAAATTCAAGACTGCATATGAAAGGGATATGCACTTCAGTAATTGTTGAATATATTCTGTACCCTTTGAAAATCAGAATGCTCTTACTATTTTAAGCCTAGCAGAATGAGCCTAGAAGTTCAAAGATTGAAGAAGACAGAATTACAAGTGAGGGATGAAAATGATGAGGTAATGAGAAGCTTTATCTTGGCACTCAACAGGAACAAAATGAGAGGCCTTCAGGGTCTTCTGATAGCACACACTTAGGTGGATCCGGAAGCTTGTGTTCAAGGAGGATAAACATAGGAGGCCAGGCAAGACCACTAGTGAAATTTGGTGGAGACATTCCCCGACAGCAAGTATGGATGGAATGAAAGGTAGGAAAGTATATAGCCATTTTCAGATGGTACTGCCTAGTCCTGCTTAATGCCCACAATAAAGGGATTCTACGATCATGAGCTCCATATTGTGAACACTGAGAGAAAAAAAGACCTCTTCCTGGATCGTGTTCATGGGAAGAATACATTTTTTCACAAATATGTATTTCTGTGTAACAGCTCTGGTTGTCATAGAACTATGTCGGTATACCAAGCTGGCCTTGAACTAACAGAGAAATGCCTACCTGTGACTCCTAAGTCCTGGGATTAATGGTATATGCCACCACAGTGGGGTGGTAGGAATATTTACCAACATGAGAAGAGTAATAACAACGGTGTAGGAATAAAAAACATTTCTTAATTTACAAAAGAATAATTCTGGCAAGCAAAATGCACTTGTGATGGTTTTTCTTGCTTCCCAAATATACCACACGTGGAATTAACTAAAAAAATCCTAAAAGGAATGGCACAACTGTGAGGAACATTTTGCATATGTTGGAATAGGAGATCCATTTGAAATTCTGATTTTGGAGGTCCAAAACACAAGGATAAGAGCAGTATCAACAGGCCTGAAGACACACATTTTTTTTTTTTTTTTTTTGCTTTTTCAAGACGGGGATTCTCTGTGTAGCTTTGGAGCATATCCTGACACTTGCTCTTCAGACCAGGCTGGACTGGAACTCACAGAGATCAACCTGCCTCTGCCTCTGAGAGCTGGGATTAAAGGCGTGTGCCACCACCACCCAGTCTAAGACAAACACCTTTAATCACGATCTTACGCTACAAGACACACCCTAAATTCGGACACACCTTCTGCTGGAGGCATATAAAAGGACATGCAAGAAGGAAGCATCAGCACTCTGACTGCTTGCACTCATCTTTCAGCAAGTCCATCTCTTCACTGCCATTTGAGAACACTTATTTGAATTTCAGCATATACTGAAAAGCCGCAGTCACATCCAACCTCCTGCACTGAGTAAGTACTGGATTCTTATACATTCTCTTCACAGCTAGACATTGTGGAAATTACACTACTGCAGCCCTAAGACATTCTAGTGAATCTGCTTTCTTCCCACAGAGAGAAGTTCATTCCATATGTTCTGTGGCTCTAGAGAACCCTAGTACAACACTTTTGGACACGAGTGTATAAAATGTTCAAAAGGTTCAACAGTGGAGTGAAATTGTCAAAAATAGTTACATCAGAGTGATGTAACTGTCCATAGTAGCCTAAACTCTATTCTATTAAACTTACATTGATTCTTGATAGAAAATTTCAGAGAGGTTTCCAAGTTTCCAGCCCTACAGAAGTGGGAACAGAGGGGAAAACAGAAAATAAAAGCATAAAAGCTAACTGTGGTGCTACAGATATACCTTACAATTTATGGAGTCCCTGGGGATCAAAATAGGAAAGCAGCCTTATTAGTTAGCTAGAGAAGCCACACTGACAACTTTCTTCTGAGGACTCAGGACACAAAGGCAGATGGTTCTCTGTGTGTTCAAGTACACACATGAGATTGTACCAAATTAAAAGAGTAACAGAGCTCATGCCCTTTATCCCAGCACTGGAGTGTATAAAATTATGAGTTGGGTCTTCAGTAGTCAGTCTCAGGATTATCTCCAGTTAATTTGAGAAGAGGCAGCAGTGTGATGTTTGTTGAGAGCTCATGGAGCCTGAAAGAGGCAAAAGCTAGTGGCTTGGCTGCTTTGCCTCCCTGATCTTCAACTTGAAGTTTGAATGCCAATATGAGTCTCTCAGGATTTTACTTTCCTTGTTACAGATATCTGCAATTGTGACCTCAGGTTGAAGAGGAAAAAGGCCTACTTCTTCTTTTTGGATTCAGGTTCACTTTCAAAGCACCACAGTAGATATGTCAGAAGACCGGGCAGCCGAGAGATGGGGCTACACAGATTTCAGTGTGCAGAAATTCTCCTACAGCTGGACCATAAGCAACTTCGGATTCTTGCTTCAGGAAATAGGGGACGCCATTAAAAGCCCAACCTTCTCCTCAGGATTATTCAGTGACAACGACAAATGGTGTTTGAAAATACTCACAAATGGGATCGACGAAGAAAGCAAAGATTACCTGTCAGTTCACCTAACGATGCTCAGCTGCCCAAAGAGCCCAGCCTGGGCAAGGTTCCGGTTTTGGATCATCAGTGTCGATGGAGAGAAAATCAATGGCAAGATCAGCCCAAGATTCTTCAAGTTCACGCCAAAACAACACTGGGGATTCAAAAAGTTCATCCACCGAGATTTACTCTTGGGTCTGGAGTCTTGGCTTTTGCCAGACAATGAACTCACTATCTTTTCCGAGGTGGACCTCGTGGTCCAAGACTCCGTCATCAACTCTGGGAAGAGCACGGTGCCCGGTATCCAGGTTCCAAGGTACACATTGGAAGATGAGCTAGGACAGCTGTGGGAGAATTCCCTCTTCACAGACTGCTGCCTGGTGGTAGCTGGCCAGGAATTCCAAGCTCACAAGGCCATCTTAGCAGCTCGCTCTCCAGTTTTCAGAGCCATGTTTGAACATGACATGGAGGAGAGAAGAAAAAACCGCGTGGAGATCCAGGATGTGGAGCCCCAAGTCTTCAAGGCAATGATGGACTTCATTTATACCGGGAAGGCACCAGACCTCCACAGCATGGCAGATGCTGTGCTGGCAGCTGCTGACAAGTATGGTCTGGAGCGTTTGAAGGTCATGTGCGAGGATGCCCTCTGCAGGGACCTCTGTGTTGAGAATGCTGCCCACACTCTCATCCTCGCTGACCTCCACAGTGCAGGGCAGCTGAAAACCAAGACACTGGATTTCATTACAGCTCGTGCTTCTGATGTATCTGAGACCTCAAGCTGGAAGACAATGATGGTCTACTCACTCTGACCACGCCCTCACAAGCCCTCAGGTACTCTTGTACCCAGCCCCTAAGAAGGCGTGGCTACAGCTTCCCCTACAACTCCTCCACCCATGATATGAGGGTTTGTGCTAACACTTATTATATCTTGTAAACTGTGTTCAGTTCATATCCCCAGAAGTCCTACTCTTTTTTTGAACGGAAACTGGAGTAGCAATATCTGGGTGGATTGTAGGGAGGGGAGACTATGGTCAGCGTGTATTGAATGAGAGAAGAATAAATACAAAGAAAATATGAACAATTAGAAATACATCTGAGGAAGAAGTATTTGCACTTATCTGCAAAGAAGAAAACATGGAGATCCCAGTGACCTATGTAAATGCCTATCAAAATATGCCTTCACAGAGGAGGAGAGCCAGGATACCTTGATAGAGGGAGTTGTTACAGCCTTCATTAGAAAACTGGCTCTAGGGAAATTCCCAGGAATCCACAAGGATGACCACAATGAAGAATCTAGGCAATTGTAGAGAGGGGAACTTAAATGCCCTTCCCCTATAAGGATATTGATGACTACCTTAAATACCATCACAGAGTCTTCAGCCAGTAGCCAATGGAAACAGAAGCAGACATTCACAGCTATGCACTGAGCCAAACTCCTGGATTCCATTTGGAGAGAGGGAGGATGGGGTCAACAGCATGCTGGGGAATCCCTCAGAAACACCTGACCTGATGAAGTGGGCGCACATGGACACCATACTGTGAACTGTGGAGTCTGCATAAGACTGGACTAGACACCCTGAAAATGGATGTCAGTTGCAGGGCCTGGGAAATCTTTGGAGCCACTGGCATTGGATCCAGTATTTATCCCTAGTACATGAGTTGGCTTTTTGGAGCCCATTTCCTTTGGAGGCATAGTGTCTCAGCTGAGATACAGGATAGAGGGCCTGCCCCAAATGTTGTGATAGACTTGGATGATTCCTGATGGGAGGTCTCAGACTCTCTGAGGAAAAGATGGAGATGGCATGTGGAGATGGTGAGGGCAGTAGTAGGATGGGATTGGTAAGTAAAATAAGATTGGTTAATTTAAATATAAAAATTAAAAAAGAAAAGAAAGGTGCCTTCAGGAGAGGAAGAGTTCAGTATCAAGTAGATAGGATCACACATTCTGTGATTAGTCAACCTCTTTCCTATGCCATCCTTGTTATAGCAGGATGGGCCCACGAACAACGAAGCCATGGTCGCTGAGATGGGGATTATCCATGTGATCAACAATGTGCACATTCACTCTTCAAGACTGACCTGGTTGCAGCTGCTGCTGAATGCCTGATCTGCCAACAGCTGGGACAAACACAGGGACACAGATATGTCAACATTTCCCCATGCTAACAGTCAAGACCTAGGTGATAGGATGACTACATTAGACCACTTCCTCCGTGGAGGGTACAACACTTTGTCCTTACTGGAGTAGGTATTCATTCTAGTTATGGACTTGCCTTTCCTGCATGAAATGATTTTTACCAAAACTACCTTGTCAACCATCATGATATTCCACACAGTATGTCTTCTGATCAAGGAAGTAAATTCACAGCCAAAGAGGTGCAACATTGGCCAACAGTCAGGGAATCCACTGATAATTAACATGTTCACCAGCTTCTTAAATCAGCTGTCCTGATAGAAAGATGGAATGGTCTTTTGAGGACACAGTTACAAAGCCACTGAGACAGCATCATTCTGGAATGCTGGAGCAGGATTCTCCAGGAGCCAGTACATGCTTTGAATCACAGTCAAATATATGATTTGGTTTCTACATAGCTAAGATACATGGCTGTAGGCATCAGGTTCTATAAAAGGGTATCGTTCCACTCACTGTCACCCCTAGTGGTCTCCTGAGGAAAAATTTGCTTCATATTTTATAACTTTAGGTTCTGCTGGCCTAGACATTTTGGTCTATTTCAAGAATGCTATGCTGGCAAAAACAACCAAGTGAGACATTATCACTAATTGTCTATACGTATAATTCTGATGATGATGATCTAACTATAATGCTATTACTAATAATACCAAAGTCTTGATGTTCTTTACATTCATGTTAAAGATAAACTTTCAATATCATTTGTAAGACTAACAGTGTAGTTGAGGTAATTAAATAGAAAAAAATGAGCCAGGCATGATATGATAGTCCAAGACTTTGATCAGAGTATTCAGAAGGCAGAGTCTCCCTCAGGTCTGTGAGTCTGAGGCCAACTCGGTTCTTTTAGCAGACCCAGACATGCAGAGAGACAAGTTGTCAATAAGAAAAAGAAGAAAAAAAAGAAGAGAGAGAGAGAGAGAAAGAGAGAGAGAGAGAGAGAGGGATGGGATGGGATGGAGAAATGTTTCAGTTTTTAAAATGCTGCTGGACACCTTTCCAGAATAATGGCATCCAATTCTCTGCATTCCATAGGGCAGGTGACATCATCAGTATCTCCTGTTATCCTGGGCATTCAACAACCTCTTATGCCTCTGACAGCACCATAGGCTCATGGACCACAGACCCAACTGTGTAACAGGAACCAGACATTAGCAGGGCCCCATACCAAAGCACATTTGTCTCCATGATGGAAATACCGTGCAAGGTGTAAAACCCAGAATTTGTGAAATAAAAAACAGCCAAAAAACAGCCACATATCATAACTCAAACAAAGGCTAAATCCACTAAAGTAAATAGTTCAGGGAATATCTCTAAATGTTCAAACCTTGCTTGAAATATACTAACATTTGAATTCTGTAGTGCTACGTCTGACTAACTCCTCCTGTTAAGTGGAATATGTCAACCCAGAATATGGTTATTGTGCTTAAAACTTCACTCGGAGGTAGGGCAGTTGCTGCACTGGAATCTAGAACATGCCATGTAGTTGGCAGTTGGCTAAGAAAGACTTTGTATTGGCTTAAACCCATTGTCAATCAGGATACTATTCTCTCTCTCTCTCCTGCCCCCTCTTATTTTCAATCTGCCCTCTTCTGTCTTGTGTGTTCATTTGCATTTCTGTGTATTTGTATCTCTTTCAATGTGTCTCAGTCAGTTTATTTTCCGGTAATGTCCAATGACTTTCTCTGATAATGAGGACACTTTTGCCAATTAAGAGTGTGCCTCCTACAGTTGGGGACCTGAAACCTTTTGGCTGTTGCAGGTACCCCCAGATACCCACCTGACTGATATGAAATCTCCACCTGTCCCATTCCGAGAATGACAGTCCCTTTGAAAATTCCCTGTGATGCAACCTCAGCGGCGTATCTCAGTTGACCCACAAGAAGCAGCTCTCCTCTCCAGGACCATGCTCTTAGGAGCTCTGGACTGGCAATATAAAGCATTTCATTTGCAAATAAGGAGTCCTGCATTCACTGCCTACCTTCAAGTTAAATGACACATTTGAGGGAAAGGGTACCTGCCACTCTGACTGTACCCCCACATAGAGAAGAGCCCCTGATGCTATTATTTAACCCCCAACAATTGATTTCTAAGTGAGGAAGCAAAAATTCAGAGATCAAAATCAATTGATTGATTAATCATGATTGGAGGGAGGAACAGTATTGGTCCCAGACTTTCAGGAGTGCAAGGCTGGGAATTGCAGAGTGGATTGAATCTCTATGGGTATTTTCCAGTCCTCTAGGCCCAGTGAGTCCCTCCAGACATCATAAACTGTAGAGAGATGATAGAAGTGGGGGGCATGTACATAAAGACATCCCCCATGACCTTCCTTCCCACCTCTTCCTTCCTTCCTTCCTTCCTTCCTTCCTTCCTTCCTTCCTCCCTCCCCTCTTTCCTTTCCTCATCCCTCCCTGCCGAGACCTGCAGAGCACCAGGCGAGCTCACACCCTGATGTGCTATAGTCACCAAAGAACCTAGAAAGATAGTGTCAGGGAGAACAAGGATCCACAGCAAGACCGGTTTCTGGTCAAGCTGCACATTTTTATTTTTCACTGGGACCTTATATGGGGGTGCCAAGAAGAGACCTTGGCAGGAAGGGAGAGGTCGTTTGAGGCGGCTTGCCTGATAACCAGGCTGAGGAATGTCCCTGTGCTTGAGTCCTTGAGATTGCAGGAGGTTACCAAGGTCACAGGGTGCAGCTGTTAGATAGTGGGTTAGAAGGGGTGAAGGTTTGCTAGTGAACCTGACCATGAAATGTATCTTTCCTTCTGTAAGCTACTTTATGAGCCAGGGTGTTATGTATCATGGAGAAAAGGACTGAAGGCAGCTATTCTTTTCATTATAATGGGTTATGCTGGCAGCTTCTGCCCCAGTCTCTTACAGGTCCAAGGTTACTTTTGCAATGGCACACGGCACCTCCTTCACTCCATCCATCTACCCTGCCTCATTTGTCATCCCTCTTTCTTTCATTCTTTCTTTCTTTCTTTCTTTCTTTCTTTCTTTCTTTCTTTCTTTCTTTCCTTCCTTCCTTCCTTCCTTCCTTCCTTCATTTTCTTTTCTGTTTGTTACTCTGCCTGTCTGGCTCTGCTTGAAGATGCTCTATGTGCCAAGTTAGCCTCAGAGTCACAGAGCCGAGTCAGCCTCTTTCTTCAGACTACACTAATCAGAGTCTGGAGCACCACTTCATGCCTGACTCATGAATTTCATTTTAACACAGGAAAAGACATACAAACACACTCAAATGCAAACACACATGCGCACGAGAGAAACAGAGATAGAGATACACACTCACTGAGAGGGACAGACACACTGTATTTCTAGAGACACAGAAATACAGAGACACAGAAATGCAGAGAATACAGGATTGCTTAAGTATAGGAAGGTTATTGTGAACAGTAATTCAATATCCTGTTAGAAATGTCAAAATAAGTATGTTTTCTCTCGGTGTGCAATAAATGTGATATTCTAAGCATCCCTTGCTGACTTGGGCCTGAATTGGTAAACTGAGGTGGAAATCTAGTGAGTTTGATAGTGGTGTCTTTGCATTCTAAATGAGATTCCCTCTACAAAACCAAGACAGTCTCAAGCAACCAATAACCCAATGTCAACTCCTTCAAATATGACCTCCTAACCAAGGATCATATTCTGAAGCAGGAAATACTGGTGTCCTTTTGTAAATCCTATTCAGGACATAAAAGCAATCTGCAGTGGCAGCCTGGAATACTCAGGGAGTGTGAGTGGTTCAAGGGGAGCAATTATGTGAGATGAGGCTGTTTTACTTGAGTGGCTTAACCTCTAAAAACTAAGACAAACAAAAGTAAATAAAAGAAAAAACAGGGCTTCAGTTTTGTACCATTTTCAAACATAGTTGAGCAGAGACATGCTCATCAAGAAGAACACATAAGTAATGAATAATGTGTAATTGCCATGCTTATTCTTCTGGTCCCTAAAGTGAGAGATCATTCTCTTTTCCATGAAATGCAGACTACATTCAAGAGAAACCAAAGAGGGAGGTGATTTAGATGGGTTTCCCCCTGTAGCGAGATGACAAAATTCTTCATACATGCCATCTCTCTCCAGTTCATCTTATCTTGGAGAGTATCTCTAAGCCTAGACTACAAAGAAACAAGTTCATTGATTGAATCAGCACAACCATTCCCAGTCTGGCTCTCCTGTAAGTCTGGCAGCAACACTATATACCAGTCAGTAGAAGATAATTCAATCATTGGTTTTGATTATTCATTTTTTCTTTTGTTTACTTTGGTAGAATTATTGCAGGTGGCCACTTAATAGCATAGATGATTCTTCACTAGGTGGATTCAGGGTCAGGGTAGCAGTATTCCATGCCAGAAATCAATCCTTTGAAGGGATTATATATGTTAAATTCAAGACCCCATATGAAAGGGATAGGCACTTCAGTAATTGTTGAATATATTCTGTACCCTTTGAAAACCAGAATGCTCTTACTATTTTAAGCCTAGAAGAATGAGCCTGGAAGTTCAAAGATTGAAGAAGACAGAATTCCAAGTGAGGGATGAAAATGATGAGGTAATGAGAAGCTTTATCTTTGCACTCAACAGGAACAAAATGAGAGGCCTTAATGGTCTTCTGATAGCACACACTTAGGTGGATCCGGAAGCTTGTGTTCAAGGAGGATTAACATAGGAGGACAGGCAAGACCACTAGTGAAATTTGGTGGAGACATTCCCCGACAGTGAGTATGGATGGAATGAAAGGTAGGAAAGTTTATAGCCATTTTCAGATGGTACTGCCTAGCCCTGCTTAATGTCCACAATAAAGGGATTCTACAATCATGAGCTCCATATTGTGAACACTGAGAGAAAAAAAAAGACCTCTTCCTGGATCGTGTTCATGGGAAGAATACATTTTTTTCACAAATATGTATTTCTGTGTAACAGCTCTGGTTGTCATAGAACTGTGTCTGTATACCAAGCTGGCCTTGAACTAACAGAGAAATGCCTACCTGTGACTCCTAAGTGCTGGGATTAATGGTATATGCCACCACAGTGGGGTGGTAGGAATATTTACCAACATGAGAAGAGTAGATAACAACAGTGTAGGAATAGAAAACATTTCTTAATTTACAAAAGAATAATTGTGGCAAGCAAAATGCACTTGTGATGGTTTTTCTTGCTTCCCAAATGAACACAGGTAACTTTAATCTGGATCTATAGGATGGGAATTACAGCTCTAATTTCATTTAATTAACCATAACATAGTATTAATTATTTACATATTCTCCTTGATGATCACGACTCTGTGAAACTCTTGTATTAAAGTCATCCAAAACTGATGTTTTGGTTTTTTTCTTTCCCTTAATATAATTGCATAATCCTACCTAGAAACAGTTTCCCAGTCCCATCTAAGAGTGCAGCCAATGAATATCCAAAATCCTTCTCCTGTCAATCTCTTAGATGGATCATCAATAGGTCATAATAACCCTCCTCCACTCGTGAGGTCTGTCCACATCAACTTCAGAGCTGTATGCTTAATCTACAGGTGCCTAAAAGTGAGAGATTTTTCTAATTTTCATGAAATGGAGACTATATTCAATAGAAACTCTACAGGGAGCTGCTTTCAGATGGATCCTCCTCTATAATGTTAAAAAAATTCTCCCTAGATGTCATATTTCTCCACTTCGTTCTATCTCAGAGGGACTCTCTAAGCCTAGACCCCACATGCAAATAAGTTCATTGATTCAACAGCTCAACCATTCCCAGTCTGGCTATAGTATAAATCTGGCTGCAACACTAAGTATCTGTATGTAGAAGATAATTCAATCAATTGGTTTTGAATGTTCCATTTTGTTCTTTTGTTTTCTTTGGTGGACTTATTGCAGGTGGCCACGAAATGTCATAGGTGATTCTTCATAAGGTGCCTTCAGAGTCAGGGTGGTAGGTACCCTCTCCAAAAAATCACTCATTTGAAGGGATTATATTTGCTAAATTCATGACCCCACATTGGAAGAAAGATGCTGGTCAGTAAGTGTTTAATATGTTCTGTCCTCTTTGCAAACCAGAATGCTCTTATAATTTTCAGCCCAGCAGAGTAAGTCATTTGCAGGCTTGGGAAATCTTTAGAGATACTGGCAGTGGATCCAATATTTATTCCTAGTACATAAGATGGCTTTTAGGAGCCCATTTCCTTTGGAGGCATATGTCTCAGCTGGGATACAGGATAGAGCACCTGCCCTAAATGATTTGATAGTCTTTGATGATCCCTGAGGGGAGGTCTCACCCTCTCTGAAGGAAAGATGGAGATGGGATGTGGAGATGTTGGGTGAAGTGGGAGGTTGGGATTGGTAAGTAAAATAAGATTGCTTAATTTAAATATAAAAATTAAAAATTAAAATTAAAGAAAGGTGTTTTGAGAAGAGGAGGAGTTCAGTATCAAGTAGAAATGATGACACATTCTGAAACAGTCAACTTCTTTTCCCATGCCATCCTTGTTATAGCAGGATGGGCCCACAATCAAAGAAACCATGGTAGCTGAGGTGGGGTTATCCATGAGTTCAACAATGTGCACATTCACTCTTCAAGACTGACCTGGTTGCAGCTGCTGCTGAATGCCTGATCTGCCAACTGCTGGGACCAACACAGAGAAAGAGACAACATTTCCCCAATGCTAACAGTCAAGACCTAGGTGACAGAACGACTACATTAGACCATTTCCTCTGGGGAGGGTACAACACATTGTCCTTACCGGAGTAGGTATTCATTCTAGTTATGGACTTGCCTTTCCTGCATGAAATGATTTTACCAAAACTACCTTGTCAACCATCATGATATTCCACACAGTATGTCTTCTGACCAAGGAACTAAATTCACAGCCAAAGAGCTGCAACAGTGGTCAACATTCAGGGAATTCACTGATATTAGCATGTTTACCAATTTCCTAAATCAGCTGTCATGATAGAAAGATGGAATGGCCTTTGAGGACACAGTTACATAGCCACTGAGACAGCATCATTCTGGAATGCTGGAGCAGGATTCTCCAGGAGCCAGTACATGCTTTGAATCAGAGTCAAATATATGATTTGGTTTTTTTTCTTTTGTTTTCATTGCCAAGATTCATTGCTGTAGGCATCAGGTTCTAAACAAGGGTATAGTTCCACTGACTCTCTCCCCTAGTGGTCCCCTGTGGAAAAATTTGCTTCATGTTTCTATAAACTTTAGTTCTGCTGGCCTAGCCATTTTGGTATGTTTCAAGAATGCAATGCTGGCAAAAACAACCATGTGACACATTATCACAAATTACTACACATATAATTCTGATGATGATGATCTAATTACAATGCTGCTATATATAATGACAAAATCTTCATGTTCTTTAAATTCATGTTAAAATTAACCTTTCAATATCATTTGTAAGACTAACAGTATAGTTGAGGTAATTAAATACAAGTAAATGAGCCACGCATGAATGTGGTAGTCCAAGACTTCAATAGTTTATTCAGAAGGCAGAGTCTCACTCAGATCTGTGTGTCTGAGGCTAACTTGGTTCATAGTGCGTCCTTTAGCAGACCCTGTTATGCAGAGAGACAAGTAGTGAAGAAGAAGAAGAAGAAGAAGAAGAAGAAGAAGAAGAAGAAGAAGAAGAAGAAGAAGAGACAGAGAGACTGAGAGAGAGAAGAAGAAGAAAAGAAGAAGAGAGGAGGGGAAGAGGGAGGAAGATGCATTAAACAAATCATGATTACTTCTTAAGTTCCTGGTAAAATATTTCAAACTGCCAATGCATGAGAGAAATGATTAATCCTGAAGGGATGTTGTTTCATCGTTAAGAAAGTAACTGTGATTGGATGGAGAAATGTTTCAGTTTTTAAAATGCTGCTGGACACCTTTCCAGAACACTAGCATCCAATTCTCTGCATTCCACAGGGCAGGTTACATCATCAGCATCTCCTGTTATCTTGGGCATTCAACAGCCTATTTGCCTCTGACAGTGAAATAGTCTCATGGACCACAGACACCCCCCTCCCTGGGCCGTGTAACAGCAACCATTCATTAGCAGGGCCCTATACCTAAGCATAACAGTCTCCATAATGGAAATACCATGTAAGGTGTAAAACCCAGAATTTTTGAAAAAAAAAACAAACAAACAAAAACAGCACCACTATCATAACTCAAACAAAGGCTTAATTCACTAAAGTAAATAGTCCAGGGAATATCTCTAAAGGTTCAAACCTTGCTTGAAATATACTAACATTTGTATTCTGTAGTGCCACTTCTGGCTAACTCTTCCTGTTAAGCGGAATATGTCAACCCAGAATATGGTTATTGTGCTTAAAACCTCACCCTGAGGAAGTGTAGTTGCTTCCAGAACACCCCATGTAATTGGCAACTGGCTAATAAAGACTTTGTATTGCCTTAAATCCATTGTCAATCTGCATACTATTCTTTCTTTCTTTCTTTCTTTCTTTCTTTCTTTCTTTCTTTCTTTCTTTCTTTCTCTCTCTCTCTCTCTCTCCCTCTCTCTCTCTGTCTCTCTCTGTCTCTCTCTCTCTCTGTCTCTCTCTCTCTTTTCAATATCAATGTGCCCTCTCTGTCTTGTGTGTTCATTTGCATTTCTGTGTATTTTTATGTCTTTCTATGTGTTTCAGTCAGGTTGTTTTCCTGTAATGAGCAATGAGTTTCTGTGATAATGAGCACACTTTTCCAAATATAGGGTGTGCCTCCTACTGTTGCAGACCTGAAATTTTTGGCTGTTCCAGGTACCCCCAGAGACCCACATGCCTGAAAGTAAATCTCCACCTGTCCCATTCCTGGAATGACAGACCCTATGAACATTTCCTGTACTGCAGCCAGGGTGGGGGGGTGTCATTTGCCGCAAGAGAAGCTGCTCTCCTCTCCAGGACCATGCTCATGGGAGCTCTGGACTAGCAATGTAAAGCATTTCTTTTGCAAATGAGGAGTCCTGCATTGACTGCCTACTTTTATGTTAAATGACACATTTGAGGGAAGGAGTTCCTGCCACTCTGACTGTACAAACACACAGAGAAGAGCCACTGATGCTATTATTTAATCCCCAATAATTATTCCTAAGTGAGGATGCAAAAATTCAGAGATCAAAATCAATTAATTAACTTATCCTGATTGGAGGGAGGAATAGTATTGGTCGCAGACTTTCAGGAGTGCAAGGCTGGGAATTGTTGAGTTGATTGAATTGCCATGGTCATTTTCCTGTCCTCTAGGCCTAGTGAGTCCCTCCAGACATCACAAACTGTAGAGAGATGATAGAAGTGGGGACAGTTACAGATCACATTATAAGGGCAACCATATTAAAATCTTTCCTTTAGTAACTCTTGAATATATTTTGCACCCTTTCAAAGCCATAATGCTGTGTCACTTTTAAGCCCAGCACAATAAGCCTGGAATTTAAAGGACAGAAGTCACCAGAGAAGAATTAAAAATTATGAGGTAATGAAAAGCTTAATTTGGCCATCAGCATGATGGTGTAGATATATTTAGGATCTTCTCATAGCATAAGCTTAAACAGGAGGGTTTCCAAGGCGGATTAACACAGTTGGAGAGGTAAGACCACCAACAAAATTTGTTGCAGCCATCCGTGGGACTGTGAGTCTGGAATACAAGGCAGGAAAGAAAACAGGCATTTTCAGAGGGTCCTACCTGCCACTGCTTCCCCCTGCTCTATATGAATTCATTCACTATGACGTCCATAATTGGAACAATGAGACTCCTGAGGAGAGAAAAGCACCACTTCCTGTACCTTGTTAATGGGAGGAAGTCTTCTTTTTTTGTTGTTGATTTTTCAAGACTGGTTTTCTCTGTGTTATAGCTCTGGCTGTCCTGGAACTACCTACATAGACCAGGCAGGCCTTGAATCTCAGAGATCTCTTTCCTCTGCCTTCTGAGTTCTGGGATTACAGGTGTGAGCCTCCACCACCCAGCTGTGAAGAATTCTTAAAACAACATGAAAAAATAAATAACGTCTGTGCAGGAATGGACACCAATCCTTTATTTATAGAAGATTGACTCCAATACACCACATGCATTTATGATGTTTACTCTTGCTTTCCAACTTGACCACACCTGGAATTAAACAAAATCCTAAAGTGGAGGACACAATTGTGAGAAATGTTTTGTATAAGTTGAAGGAGGTGGATAAACTTCAAATGCAGACTTTTTAAGTAGAAGACACATATATACTGGATCTCAGGGGCTAAAGACACACACCTTTAATCCAGATCTTGGACACACCCTAAATTGGGACACACCTTCTCCTAGGAGCAAATAAAAGGACATTGAAGAAGGAAGTTGTTGCTCTCTTCCTGCTTGTACTCACTTTGCAGCAAATCTAAATCTTCACTGGAATTAGATATTACTTTTTCCAATTGCAGCATATACTGAAGAGCAGCCACCATGTCTACCATCCTAGACTGAGTAAGTACAGGAATCTAGGACTTCCCCTTCACAGTAAGATATTGTGGGATTAGCAAGCCTGCAGCCCTAAGTCATTCTAATCATTACCCTTTGTTCACACAGAGAGTCATTTTGTATGTTCTCTTACTGTAGAAAATCCTAGGAGAGTTTTGATGTGTGTGTAAAATGTTCCAATTTTACAGCAGTTGTGTATAATTCTCAATATTAGTCACCTATTGACATAAGATTCAATATTGAAAAAATGGAATCACACATGTAAGACTCCCTAGTAGCCTAGACTATCCACACTGAAACTACTATTGAAATCTGGGTAAAGAATTTCAGAGACCCATATTTCCAGCCACATAGAAGAAGGAACTGAGGAGAGGGTTCTTACTGGCTAGACCTTTTATAATTTGATCCCATAACGACTAATCCATGTATTTCTACATGGCCTTATCTTACCAGAGAATGTCTGTGCATCCTATCTTCCCATCTCTTCCAAGGCCCCTCTGTATTCCTTTCCCCGGCCTTACCTGGTCTTTTTGCCCCATCTATGCTTCCTGCTTGGATATTGGTCAAACAGTTTTTATTCATATACCAATAAGAGACACATATATACAGAAGAACGGCCCCCATCACCTTCCTTCCTTACTCCCTCTTTGGTTCCTTCCCTCCTTCCTCCCTTCTTTCCTTCCCTCATCCCTCCCTGTCGAGACCTGTGGGGCACCACGAGAGCTCACACCCTGATGTGCTGCAGTCACCAAAGAACCTAGACCAATAGGTTCAGGGAGAACAAGGAACCACAGCAAGACAGGTTTCTGTTCAAGCTGCAAATTTTTATTTTTAGAGACCTTATATAGGGGAGCCAAGAGGGGAGTTGGCATGAAGCGAGAATTCGTTTGAGGCTGCTTGCCTGATAACCAGGCTGAGGAATGTCCCTGTGCATGAGTCATTGAGAGTGTAGGAGGTTAACAGGCAGGGTGCAGGTGTTAGATAGTGGGTTAGAAGGTGGGAAGTATTGCCAGGTAACCTGATGATGAAATGTATCTTTCCTTCTATAAGCTACTTTATGAGCCCAGGTGTTATGTATCAGGGAGGTAAGGATTGAAGGCAGCTGTTCTTTTAATTATACTGGTTTATGCTGGCAGCTTCTGCCCATGTCTCTTAGAGGTCCAAGGTTACTTTTGCAGTGCCACGCGGAATCTCCCTCCTTCTATCCATCTACCCTCCCTCCTTCACTCCTCCCTCTTATTTTCTTTCTTTTCCTTTTTGTTAATTTTGTTTTTCTGCTTGTCTGGCTCTGCTAGAAGATGCTCTATGAACCAAGTTAGCCGCAGGCTCAGAGAGCTGAGTCGTCCTCTTCCTTCAGACTACTCTGATGGGAGTCTTGTGCAACCATATCATTCCTGGAACATGAATTTATTTTTAACACATGAAAAGACATTCAAGAAGACTCAAATGCAAATACACATGGGAAAGAAACAAAGAGAGACAGACAGAGAAACAGAAATACAGAGAATACAGGATTGCTTATGTACATGAAGGTTATTATGAACAGTAATTTAATATCCTGTTAGAAATGTGTCAAAATAAGTGTGATTTCTCTCAGTGTGTAAGAAAAGTAATATTGTAAGCACCTGTGGCTGACTTGGGCCTGCATTGGGAAACAGGGGTGGGAGAAATCTAGTGGGTTTTACAGTTGTATCTTTGCATACTAAATGAGATTTCCTCTACAAAACCAAGACAATCTCAATCAACGCCTAACCCAATGTCAACTCCTTCAAATATGACCACCTAACCAAGGGACATATTCTGAAGCAGGAAACTCTGGTGTCCTATTGTAAATTATATTCAGGTCATGAAAGCAATCTGCAGTGGCAGCCTGGAATTCTCAGGGAGTGTGAGTGGATCAAGAGAGGCAGTTATTTGAGATGAGACTGTTTTACCTGAGTGGCTTAATCTCTAAAAACTAAGACAAGCAAGAAATAAATAAAAGAAAAACAAGACCAGTTTTTTTTCTACTTGTTGTCCTAAGTGACCTTTCTACAGGAGCTTGCATAAGCTTTTTTTTCTTTTTATTTTTTAATTTATTTATTAGTTCTAGTTAGGGAACAAGCTTGTTTCACATGTAAGTCCCTTCTCCCTCTCTCTCCCCTCACCCCCATTCCTCCTCCCCCATCCCCAGCCTACCCCCCACCCCTCCACCCACCACTCCCCAGGCAGGGTAGGGCCCTCAATGGGGGCTCTGCAAAGTCCACCAAATCTTCCTGTGCTGGTCGTGGGCCCTTCCTCATGTGTCCAGGGACAGAGTGTAACCCTTCACGTGGGATGGGCTCTCAAAGACCCTTCTTGCACCAGGGAAAAATACTAATGCACCACCAGAGGCTCCCTGGAGTGGCAAGGCCTCCTTATTGACATCCATTTTCAGGGGTCTGGATCAGTCTTGTACTGGCCTCCCCGTCAGCATGTGGGGTCGTTGTGCTCTCCCTTGTTCAGGCCACTGTCCCTGTGGGTTTCTCCAACCTGGTACAGACCCCTTGGCTCTTCATTCCTCCCTCTCTACAACTAAATTCCCGATTTCAGCTCAGTGTACATCTGTAGATGTCTGTCTCTGCTTCCATCATCCACTGGATGAGGGCTCTAGGATGGCATAAAGAGAAGTCATCAATCTCATTTTAGGGGAAGGGCTTTTAGGTTATCCTCTCCACCATTGCCTGGATTGTCAGATTGTGTCATTCTTGTAGGTCTCTGGAGATCTCCCTGGTTCCAGATATCTTCTCGGACTTATAGTGGCTCCCTCTGATATGGTATCTATCATCTTGCTCTCTCTCCTCTATTCTTCCCCCAACTCAATATTTCTGCCCCTCCATTTCCTCTCCTCTCCTCCTCTTCTCTTGCTCTTATTGTAGCAGCTCCCCCCACCATGCTCCCAATTCGTTCAGGAGTTCATGCCACTTCCATTTCTGGGGACCATTTATCCCTTAGAGTCCTTCGTGTTTCCTAGTTACTTTGGTGAAGAGGATTATAGGCTGGTATTCCTTTGCTCTATGCAAGACTTCAGTTTTGCACAATTTTTAGACATAGTTGACCAGAGATATGCTCATCAAGAAGGATATGTAAATAATGAATAATGTGTAATAATTCATGTAATTAAGGGCTGAAGTAAAGGTGTTCTCTCAGCCTGTAGATCCAGATTAAGGGTGTGTGTCTTCTTTCCTCAAAAGTAAACTTTGGAGTGGATCTGCCTACTTTAGCTTTAGCAATAATTTCTCACTGGTGTCATCATCATATTTAGTATTGTTAATTCCAGGTATTGCCAAGTTGAGAACCAGAAATCACCATAAGTGTGTTTACAATGAGTGCTGGTATAAACACCATCATGGAAGAGGGCTTTTCCTTACCATGTCAGTGGTCTTAGATTTCACAACATGGAGCCCATAAATGGTGTAGTAGAAGCAGAGATAAGTTGTCTTTTTGGTGGCTCTCCTCTTTCCAACCCTTTATTCTATCCTGAAGCACAGTCCCAGGATGACCCCAAAAAATTTTACTAGTGGTCTTTCCCCCTGCCTCTATGATGATTTTACGTAGAAAAATTATTTCAGATCCATCTATGTGTGTGGTTAGTCAATATCCTAAATCCTTCTCCTGTCAATCACTGATTAGTCTCAGTAGGTCATATGCTGCATCATCCACTATCATCCTCCACTGGTAGGTTCTGACCTGTTCAAATGCAGAACTGTCATGCTTATTCTTCTGGTCACTAAAGTGAGAGATTATCTCATTTCCATGAAATGCAGACTATATTTGAGAGAAGCCATAGAAGGAGGGGATGTAGATGGATTTCCCTCTGTAGTGTGATGATCAAAATTCTTCGTACATGTCACCTATCTCCAGTTAATATTATCTTGGAGAGTATCTCTAAGCCTAGATTACAAGGAAATAAGTTCATTGATTGAATCAGCACAGCCATTCACTGTCTGGATCTTCTGTAAATCTGTTTGCTACACTACTTTTCTTTCAGAAGATAATTCAATCAATTGGTTTTGATTGTTTATTTTTTGTTTACTTCGGTAGAATTATTGCAGGTGGCCACTTAATAGCATAAGTGATTCTTCACTAGGTGGATTCAGGTCACGGTAGTAGGCACTTCATCCCAGAAATCACTCTTTTGATGTGATCTTATTTTTTCATTTCAAGACACCATATTGGAAGGAAGATGCACTTCAGTAATTGTTGAATATATTCTGCCCCCTTTGCAAACCACAATGCTCTTACAATTTTAAGTCTTTCAGAATAAGCCTGTTCAATGATTGAAGAAGACAGAATTACAAGTGAGGAATGAAAATTATGAAGTAATGAAAAGATTTGGGTTGGCACTTAGCCTAAGCACAATGAGAGCTCTTTAGGGTCTTCTGATAGCACACACTTAAGTGGATCAGGAAACTGGTGTCCAAGTAGGATTAACAGAGTAGGATGGGCAGGAACACCAGAGAATTTTGGTAGAGCAATCCCTGGGAGAGTGAGTATGGATGGAATCAAAGGTAGGAAAGAATGTAGCCATTTTCAGAGGATCCAGCCTGGCCCTGTTTAATGCCAACCATAAAGGGATTCTTCCATTCTAGTTCCATATTGTGAATACAGAGACCCCTGACAGAAAAAAAGACCTCTTCCTGGATCATGTTCATGGGAAGAATACTTTTTCTTCACAAACAGGTATTTCTGTGTAACAGCTCTGGCTGTCGTAGAACTGACTCTATATAACAAACTGGCCTTGAACTAACAGAGAAATGCCTACCTGTGACTCCTAAATGCTGGGATTAAAGGTATATGCCACCACAGTGGTGTTGTAGGAATATTTAACTACATGAGAAGTGTTTATAACTAGTGTGTAGGAATAGATATCCTTTCTTTATTTATAGAAGAATAATTCGGGCAAGCAAAATGCACTTGTGATAGTTATTCTTGCTTCACAAATAGATCCACCCTGGAATTAACTAAAATAGCCTAAAATGGATGGCACAACTGTGAGGAAAGTTTTGCATGAGTTCAAGTAGGAGATCCATTTGAAATACCTATTTTGGAGTTAAAAAATACAAGCACAGGAACAGGATCAACAGTACTGAAGACACACACCTTTTTTTTTCTTTTGGCTTTTTGAGACAGGGTTTCTCTGTGTAGCTTTGGAGCCTATCTGGGCCCTTGCTCTTGAGATCGCGATGGCCTCTAACTCACAGTGATCTGCCTGTGTCTGCCTCCCGAGTGATGGGATTAGATGCATATGCCACCAACACTGGTTCTGTAAGCTTCTTGTTCTTCCATAGGCATATCCTTCTTTAAGTTGGAGAAGTTTTCTTCTATGATTTTGTTGGATATGTTTCTATAACTTTGAGCTGAATTTCTTCACCTTCTTATATATATATTGGATTAAAGTCTCTTTATTCCAAGCACAGCCGGGTGAAACACAGGCCAGAGCTAGGTTAAGAACCCAGCCAGCGCAGCCAGAACAAAGAGAGCGCCCGGTCCCCACGTGCAGCCTTTTAAGAAGCCCCCCTTACGTCATGCCGGCTTTCCTTCACCCCGCCCTTATGGGCGAGTCCCCAGGTCCACCTGGTACCTGCCCCAGGACTATTGGGCGGGGCTAGGGTTACTCCCTACAATTCCCCTTTTAGTCTAAGAGAGGATTAAAACTTAATAGTGTAAAATATCCAAAACTAACAATCATAAGGGTGGAATACAAGAATATACAATAATCTGCTATGATACATCCTATGTCTATTCTAGCTAAGTCTTAAAGTCATGTGGAAAAAGTGTCTAACTTGAACACCTTCTTCCAATCCCAACTCTAAACAATAAGAAGGTCATTCTTAACTAGGCTTACACTACCCTAGTACACAATAATGGGGAACGGGGGCGTAGCATCTTCTAGGTTACTTCCTGCTGAAACGGGACGAAGATGGTCATGTGGGGGCCCTGTGGAAAAAAAAATGCCAGTACAGGGAAAGTCTCTAGTGAGTTATATCTAGTCCATGTTAGATGATTTGTTTGATTGAAGATCTACGTTGAAATCCTCAACTTGATTGAAGTCGTCACTCGAGGTTCTGGTTGGAGTGTCAGTCGAAACGGAGTGAGTTGAATCCAGTGTAGTCAGGAAGGTGTAGTCCAATTCCTTTTCCGGAGCATGTAGGGATTGCTGTCAGGATGGGTCTTGATGGCTGTATGGGACTCAAACATAAGTGTCATCAGAGAAATGTTCGCTTGTTTATGTATGTGTACTGGAAAAGGTACCTTGATGAACCTTGACTAACAACGATTCTGAGAGGGTGTAAAAGAAAAGCCAAGAAAAACAAAGATAGTCCTCTTATTCTTTATTTATTCTGTATTATAGCAATTGGCTTCTTGATATAACACAGAAACTTTTAAATGTTGTTAAATAACATACTTGGATTTTAGAGTAGGAAAGCCAAACCCAACTCTAAATCCAGTCTCGATTTAGTTGAATAGGGACCAGGAAATGAATAGACATAGAGTTATTCGAGAGACAGCTGTAAATTTTTACCGTATATCACGTTCCTTTTGTTCGATGGTTATAGCTACGTTCTTTCCTTGAGTATCCATACATGTAATGTCCTTTGACTTATAGAGGGCAGTTCCTCAGAAAATACCTGTCAGTCATCCTTGTCGAGGGGGTTGTCTCCTTCAACTCGAATCTTGATCAATTTTGATGGTATCCAAAGATTTTCTTCTCCTGTGGAGACAAATGCAAAACCCCTACCCCAACGTAATACATGTCCAGGTTTCCATACCGAGGTCAGCACATCTTTGTAATACACTGGTTGGTTCAGTTCAGCTGTTTTTTCCGTAGTCCAGTGTCTTTCCGCAGCTGTCTGCCCACTGTCATTGGCATTAAGAAAGTTTAGCGTTAATAAGGCATTATGTAACCTATGTTTGGGGGGTTTTGACTTACCAGCTTGCCTATGGAGCATCTCCTTAAGTGTCCTGTTAGACCTTTCGACGACTGCTTGTCCTGTAGGGTTGTGTGGTATACCTGTGACATGCTTAATGTTATAATATTTGAAAAACTGTTCCATTTTTGTGGAGACATATGCCGGAGCATTGTCAGTTTTTATCTGCGCCGGTATGCCCATAACTGCCATCACCTCCAGTAGGTGTGTAATAACGGAATCAGCCTTTTCAGAGTTGAGAGCAGTAGCCCATTGGAAACCTGAGAATGTGTCAATGGTATGATGCACATATTTCAAATTTCCAAATTCTGTAAAGTGAAAAACATCCATTTGCCAGATCTCATTCCTCCGAAGGCCTTTGGGATTACATCCCGCTGGCAGTGGAGTTTGGTTATAAAAGGAACAAGTAGGACAGTTTCTCACTATCTCCTTGGCTTGTTGCCAAGTGATGGAGAAGTCCTTCTTTAAACCCCTGCTATTTACATGATGCTTTTTATGAAATTCCGAGGCTTCTAGCACAGTGCCAATCAATAAACGATCGATCTCATCATTGCCTTGTGCCAGTGGGCCTGGCAGACCTGTATGGGATCTGATATGCGTAATGTACAGTGGGTTACTTCTGTTTCTGATTGTTTCCTGTAACTGCAAGAACAACGAGGTTAGTTCAGTGTTATCAGGGACAAATTCTGCAGTCTCTATGTGCAAGACGACTCTTTCTGCATATTGGGAATCAGTAACTATATTAAGAGGTTCTGTAAAATCCATGAGCACCATAAGAATTGCATATAATTCTGCTTTCTGTACAGATGTATATGGACTTTGAACTACTTTACTTACCTCACCTGCTTTATAACCAGCCTTACCTGTTTTGTTAGCATCAGTGTAGAAGGTAAGAACTCCAGAA
The DNA here is from genome assembly GCF_003668045.3 of Cricetulus griseus. Classification (NCBI taxonomy): domain Eukaryota; kingdom Metazoa; phylum Chordata; class Mammalia; order Rodentia; family Cricetidae; genus Cricetulus; species Cricetulus griseus. The sequence goes on from NW_023276806.1 coordinate 62,061,320, forward strand.
ATGGGAGTTTGTCTTACAATGCGTGGAAGAATCCAAACCGTCTTTTTTATGAATTTAATTCTGTCGGTTTTGGGATAGTTGTTACTAATTGTTCCCAAAAAGTCAGTGAGAGCTATTTGCCAATATTCATTATCCTTCCATAGGGAGGAAATCTCATCATTAGTTAAGGGTACTATAATCTCTGCTGGGTCTTTCCCAGTCAACTGACGAAGTCTTAATTTGCCCTTTAAAATCAAATCAGAAATCTTTTCTATATACGTCTTTAACTTTTTGTTCTGCTTATGTGGCAAGAATATCCATTCCAATATAGTGTCTTCCCTCTGCATCAGAATCCCAGAAGGGTATTCTCTGGATGGCAAGATGACCAGAATGCAATCTAGATCAAGGTTTATCCGATCTACATGCGCATCCAATATTCTGTTTTCTACCCATTGTAGCTCTTTTTCTGCTTCAGCCGATAATATTCGTGGACTGTTTAAGTCCTTATCACCTTTTAGTGCCATTTTTAAATGCTTTAAGTCATGTCCCTCCACACCAATGATCGTCTGTAATTGAGATATTTCTCCTAGTAGCTTCTGAAGACTGTTAAGAGTTTGATAACGGTCCCTTCTAATTTGTACCTTTTGAGGTCTGATTCTTTGTAAGTCTATCTTATATCCTAAATAGTTAATAGAATCTCCTCTTTGTATCTTTTCTGGGGCAATTTGTAAACCCCATCTAGGCAGAACCTCCTTCACCATAGTAAACATACGTTCTAAAGTTTCCTCATTAGAATCTGCTAAAAGAATATCATCCATATAATGATAAACAAGAGATTGTGGAAATTGTTTACGAATTATTTCCAAAGGTTGTTGTACAAATTGTTGACACAAGGTAGGGCTGTTTAGCATCCCCTGAGGTAAAACTTTCCATTGGTATCTCCGAACTGGTTGTGAGTTATTAAGAGTTGGCACCGTAAATGCAAACTTTTCTCTATCACTTTCTTGTAATGGTATAGTGAAAAAGCAGTCTTTAAGGTCAATTACTATGATCGGCCATCCTTTAGGTATTAAGGAAGGCAATGGCATTCCAGGCTGTAGAGCGCCCATAGGCTGAATTACCTTATTTATGGCTCTCAGGTCTGTCAGCATTCTCCAGTTACCTGACTTCTTCTTGATGACAAATACAGGAGAATTCCAAGGGCTGGTAGATTGTTCTATGTGACCAGCCTCTAGCTGTTCCTGTACTAACTTTTCTAGAGCCTCTAGCTTTTCAGAGGTCAAAGGCCATTGCCCTATCCAGACCGGTTCATCTGTAAGCCATTTTAATGGCAGGGCCTTTGGTTCCTCTAAAGGCCTGTCATTTGTATTTAATGTCTGTACAGCCCGGATAGTTGGTAACCATTTTCCATGGCATCTTACCCGATCTTTTCTACTATCCCGCGGTTGTCTAGAATTCGTATCTGACACTGGAGGGATGTTAATTTGAGTATTCCACTGTTGTAATAAATCACGACCCCATAAATTTATAGCAATATCTGCTACGTAAGGTTTCAATATTCCTTTTTGTCCTTCCGGTCCAATACAAACCATCGAGTTAACACTCCGTCGGACCCTAGATAGAGTTCCAATTCCTAAAAATTGTACATTGGCCTCTTTAAGTGGCCAATTCTTAGGCCAACATTTCTGAGTGATAATAGTCACATCAGCTCCAGTGTCCACCAAACCAGACATAACTTTATTGTGAATTTTAATTTGTAACTGAGGCCTTTTATCATTAATAGAAGCTTGCCAAAATACGCGTTTGTCATTTTCATTAGTCACATGTGATTCTTCATCACTATTTAAACTACCCTCTAGAGCAATATCATTTTCCACCATAGGCAAGGAATTATCTATTTGTCCTGTGAGAGATTGTCTTCCACTGTTACTGGGAATGATCGAACTGTTCTCGGGGCAGGGGCCTGCTCGAGGCCCCTTTCCGAGTTTCCCGGCGCCAGTAATTTTCCCTGAAAATCCCTAGTTGATCTGCATTCATTAGTCCAGTGTTTGCCCTTACCACATCTCCTACATAATCCAGAGGGCAATGACCTGTCGCGTGAATTTCTCTGTCTACAATTTTTCCTTGTATGTCCTATCTTACCACAGCTGAAACATCTATTCTCCTGACGCCTTCATGGACTTCCAGAGCGTGCTCTTCCTATGCGAGGCTCTGGGTCAAGGTGGCGATGAGCACTGGCCTCACGGTATCTGTGTGAGCCCCTGTAAGGTGCTCTTCCTTCCCAAGTCCTTCTGTTACTATCTCTTCTAATCTCCTGTTGTTTGTTGAAACCTCTTGGGACAGCTTCTTCTGCCCAGATTCCAGTATCTTGTATGTTACAGTCAATATGGGCAGTATGCAAAACCCATTCTTCTAGTGGAGCTGATCTGATCTTTAGAGGCAAAAGTATTCTTTTGCACATTGGGTTTGCATTGTGATAAGCTAAACTATACACAATTGGATGTCTTATTGTTAGATCTGTTACCTGTTTGTCTACTGCTCTGGTCAATCTGTCTAAGAAGTCTTTAAATGGTTCTGTTTGTCCCTGTTCTATTTTTGTAAAAGCTTCTAGCTGTTCTCCTGATTCACGAACCTTGTCCCATGCATTTAATGCTGCTGTTCTGCATAGGGACAGTGTATGGTCGTCATATTCAGCCTGAATCTGTGGGTCAGAATAAATGCCTTCTCCTAGGATTTTTTGGAGAGGTGCATCAACTCCGTCCCTGGCGGCTTGTCGTTCTAAGATTCCAGCTTCTTCCCTGAATAATGCTCTCCATTCAATTAAGCAGGAATTATCGAGGACAGCCGATGCCAAGCCCACCCAATCTGCGGGCGTCACCCTGTTAAAAGTGGCCCAAGAATGCAACAGCTGTTTTACGTATGGGCTATGAAGACCATACGAGACAACCGATTCCTTAATATGCCTAAGATCCTTTAATTGGGTTGGTTGCCACGTATATGCTGTCTGCCCCTGGGAGTGTTTTTTAGATGATTGCTTGTCCACCACCATGGCCGGGTAGACTAAAGGTGTGTGTGTAACCGCTTTAGGGTGATTGAAATACCTTCTCGAATTGTGCATCTCGGATCGAAGTGAGTCAGTGTCTTCTTGTTCAAGGTATGTCAGCCGGGTCAGAATTTCGTCACGCGAGGCTTTAATCTCATCCACCATTAAGGATTCAAGGCGTGATGCGGAATCCTCGATTTGCTTCGACAATTCTCCTGTAAGATTTTCTAGACGAGTAATACGTTCATCCCTAGCTAGCATTTGGGTGGCCTGGAAATAGCCATCCAAAGATTGAAATTTAGAATCAAGGTTGCGATTAATCTCTGCCATTAACTCGGTAGACATTTCCAGTTTGACCACCCTGGTCTGTAACTCCTCCTGTAATCTTTGAAGCTCAGTTCTAAGTTCATTATAGTCCCTCTCACATTTCCCAGCTATTGACTTAGTGGCATTATCTGATTGTTGAAGCCTATTCTGGGTCTCTTGTACCTTAGTGACAAAGGAATAGGAGAGAGAGCCTAGCTGAGTTTCTAAGCGGCTGCATGCCATCTCTAGCGATTCACAGTCTGCTGCCTGCTTAGCCATTAAGGCATCATGGTCTGTAGTTTGTTTTGTTTGTAGAAAACTTAAACTAGATTTCAGTTCCTCATGGTCTGTAACCTGTTTAGTTTGAATTATTCCCAAACTAGATGTCAGTTCCTCATGATCTTTAGTCTGTTTAGCTTGCATTATTCCCAAACTAGATGTCAGTTCCTCATGGTCTTTAGTCTGTTTAGCTTGCAGCATTCCCAAACTAGATGTCAGTTCCTCATGGTCTTTAGTCTGTTTAGCTTGCAGCATTCCCAAACTAGATGTCAGTTCCTCATGGTCTTTAGTCTGTTTAGCTTGTAAGGTCTGAATAAGTTCCTGAGTCTCATCACGATCCTTTGCCCGATCGGCTTGTAAAGACTCTAAGATGGAGCATCTGTCTATTTTTATGTTGTTATAAATGTGCTGAATAAGTTCCTGAATCTCATCACGGTCCTTTGCCTGATCGGCTTTTAAAGACTCGAAGGAGCATCTGTCTATTTTTATGTTGTTATAAATGTGCTGAATAACATCCTGAATCTCATCACGGTCCTTTGCCCGATCGGCCTTTAAAGACTCGATGGAGCATCTGTCCATTTTTATGTTGTTATAAATATGCTGCATTTCAGCTTGAGTAGTAGATAGATCTGTCTGTATCTTATAGAACATTGAACGGAGCCCATCGTCCAGTTTTTGTTCTAACAGCTCAAGAATCGATGAATAGGTAAGTTTTGATTCATTTAGAGCTTGGCTACGTAAGGCTTGTATGTCCTGCAAGTGGGTAGAGATATCAACCTTCCTTCTATTCTTGAGGAACAACGACACGTGAATCAAGAAAGTCACAGCTAACAAAACATGTAAGCCCATATTTTGTAAGTCAGCCTGCTCCTCCAGCAGTGAATGCATGTAAGCATAAGAGATATTATACGTATCTAGCTTTAGGGGAAACGTAACCATATCTATTGGTAAATTCATTTCCCGTTGTAGTAACCACGTGCCGGCCAGCAGGTGGCGCAGCGCGTCTATCTAGAGTAGGATCTGACTCACAGAATTCTGCTTTTGCCGCTAAGAAACTTTTTAGAACTTACCTGTGGGTATTTGCGTCAGGCGGGTGGCTGTGCCCACGGCTAGAGTTGAAAGACTTACCCTGCCAGGGTCTGGTCGCAGACGGAGGCAGCAGGTGTAGACAGGCAAGTGGGAACAGGGGTGCTTTCCCTGTAAATGAAAGCTGAAAACCCTCCTCTTTGCGCGCAGGAGCTCTGCGTTCAGGCCCTAAGCGCACACAGGAAGCTAACTAAGATGAGTGCCCCGGAGAATTCTCCCAGGTAGCCGGATGGCCAGACAAAGCCAGGCCGGGTCTCCTGCGGGCGGGCAGCTCTCACGTGGCGGGTCAGAAGTCCCAGTAGCGTGATTGAGCCACGGCATGCACCGGCGCTCCGCGGGAAGCAGAGAAGTCGGCAGGTGGATGGGGCGCTGGAATTACCGCTGCGGGAGTCAGAAGTCCCAGCGGCAGTGGTTATGCGCGGGTGCCGCTGTTCGCGTCTGAGCCGCGGCCTGCAGCACCCGCTAGAAGTGGGCGAATCCAAGGACCCCGCGGCAGGAGTCAGGAGCCCGGGAAAGGTGGTGGGGGGTGGTAAGCCCCTCACGCACGGGGGAAACTCACTGGATTTTCCGGATGCTCGTTGGCTCTTCAGGTTCGTTTATCGTTGGGCGCCAGATATTGGATTAAAGTCTCTTTATTCCAAGCACAGCCGGGTGAAACACAGGCCAGAGCTAGGTTAAGAACCCAGCCAGCGCAGCCAGAACAAAGAGAGCGCCCGGTCCCCACGTGCAGCCTTTTAAGAAGCCCCCCTTACGTCATGCCGGCTTTCCTTCACCCCGCCCTTATGGGCGAGTCCCCAGGTCCACCTGGTACCTGCCCCAGGACTATTGGGCGGGGCTAGGGTTACTCCCTACATATATATGTTATTCTTAGGTGTGGTCTTTTCACAGTGCCCCATATTTCCTGGATATTTAGTATTAGGGATTTGTTGGACTTGAGGTTTTCTTTGGTGGATGACTGCATATCCTCTAATGAGTCTTCAACACTTGAGATTATTTCTTCCATATCTTGTATTCTATTGGTTATGATTACATCAGAGGTTCCTGATTGTTTACCCAGCTTTTCCATTTCCAGCATGCCCTCATTCTGTGTTTTCCTTATTGTTTCTATTGTGTTTTCAAACCGTGAACTGTTTGAAACATTTCCTTCCCTTGTTTGGTTGTTTTTTCTTGGCTTTCTTTAGATTCTTTAAGAGGTTTGTTTATTTCTTGAATTTTTTGGTTTGTCTTTTCCTCTACTTCATGTAGTTTTTGCTTGTTTATTTAAGGGATTTTCTTCTTTCCATTTCAATGGTCTCTATTATCTTCATAGGATAATTTTTAAGGCACATTTTTCTACATCCTCTATGTTGGGCTTTTCAGGTCTTGCTGGTGTGGAATCCATAGATTCTGATGGTGTCATATTGGTCTTTCAGTTGTTGATTGTGTTCTTATTCTGTAGTCATCTCATCCCTTCTTCCATTGGGTGTGGGTGGGGTCTCTCCATCTCTCAGGCAGCAGTCACAGAGCAGTGGGTGAACTCAAGCCGCCAAGTGGAGGGCAGACTGTGGACGGGGTTCAAGGGTGAGGTGCCTTTGGAGTCAGTGTGGGACTTCCAGTTTGTGCCCACTCTTGTCCAAGGGGAGTCGCAGGAGGAAGTTAGCAGGGGTGATGGGGAAGGTTGGGAGGATAACAGCTCCCAGACTCATCTCAATCGGAAGGTGGAGGGTAGAGGGCAGAAGGGGGACAAGAGTGAGCTGTGTCCAGACTCAGGGTGGGCCTTCTGGTCTGGAAAGGTAAAATCTTGTCTGGGTGGAGACTTAGGAGGAATTAAGCAGGGGGTGATGGGGGAAGTTGGGGGAAGAACAGCTCACAGACTCACCTCAAGCTACAGGGCAGAGGGCAGAAGGGGCACAAGGGTGAGGTGAGTCTGGATTCAGGGTGGGCCTTCCCGAGTTTGGAATTTTCAATCACAAAGCAATAATGAAATGCTTTCCTTTTACATTAAAAATTACCTTAATTCCTGATTTTAGTGTTAGAAATAAATAGTCTCAATGGCAATGCTCACAGCAGATCCCATCCCTGTGTACTCCACCCCACCCAGAGAAATCCAACACCCCGGTACAAGTCCTGCCTCCATGCAATGGAATAGGAGAGACATCAGAGTATTGGGCAGGTTTGCAACCATTGGAAGAAAACCTTGGTCCAGTACCCACCAGGAGAGGAATAGACACCTTCTACAACCAATAGAAAAAGGGAAGGAAAGAAGACAATATAATAACACATTCAACAACAGAAAAAGCAATATGACAGCACAAGAGTCTAGGGACTGTACACTAGCAAGACCTGAATGTCCAAACAGAGATGAAGCAGAAGAGAATGGCCATAAAAATAACTTCATGGAAATGATAGAAGACCCCAAAGGGAATATGAGAAAATCCCTTAAAGAAATGGAAGAAAAAAACAAACCAAAAATTATAAGAAATTAACAATTCTATTAAGGAAACCCAAGAAAAAAATAATCAAACACATGAAGGAAAAATTTCAAACATAAATAAATAAAGACGATAAGCAAAACTAAGGCGTAGGTAAAGTAGAAAAGCTGTGTATATGATCAGGAACTATAGATGAAAGTATAACCACAGAATACAACACATGGAAGAGAGAATCTCAGGCATTGAAGATACACTAGGAGAAATGTATCAAAGAAAATGTTAAGGCAACAATCCCTAACACAAAATATCCAGGAAATATGGGACACTGTGAAAAGGCCAAACCTAAAACTAATAGGTATAGAAGAAGGTGAAAAAACGCAACTCAAAATGCAGAAAACAGATTGAACAAAATCATAGAAGAAAACTTTCACAACCTAAAAAAAGACATGCTAATGAAAGTACAAGAAACCCACAGCACACCAAATGAGTGAAAACAAAAGTCCACTTGTCACATAATAATTAAAGCTCCAAACACACAGAACATAGAAACAATATTAAGCGCAAATAAGGAAAAACATCAAGTAACATATAAAGGCAAATCTATTCCAATTATACCTGACTTCTCCAAGGAAACACTGAAAGTCAGAAGGCCCTGGCTAGATATTCTACATACACTAAAAGACCACGGTTGCCAACACAGATTACTGTACCCAGCAGAATTTTCAATCAATATAGATGTAGAAACAAGATATTCCAAGATAAAACCAGATTTAAATAATACATATCCAGCAATTCAGCCCTAAAGAAAGCTTTGGAAGGAAAACTCCAACCAAAGGAGGTTAACTACAACCAGAAAAACAAAGGAAATAGATAATCCCACTTTACCAACAGCCAAAGATAAATGGGGTAGAAATCTACACACAATTCCACAACCAAAAACAAATCCAAATGAAACAAGATGTACAATCAATGGTCATTAATATCCCTCAATATTAATGGTATTAACTTACCCATAAATAGCACAGGCTAGCAGAAATGCTCATGGGAATAGAGTGGCCCTGAGGATTCTGTCTAAACTTCTACAGCCAAGCACAGCTGGATGGACAAAATTGGGTTCTTTAAACAGAAAAACCATGGAATGCACAAACTGATTGTAAAATTTTTATTCACCTTATATTGCTTTTGGTTAACAGAGATGGATACACCCTTAGACACAGATGAGGACTTCAAACCTCCGGTTCTCCAGTTACAGATGTTTGAGAAGTCACCCGTGGATGCACAGAGCTGAATTCAAGAACTGTTCCTCTGCAGGAGCAACAATTGCTTTGGCCAACTGAGTCAACCCTCCAGTCCGCACACCCTGAGTTTGGAAAAAAAAAAGCTGTCTCCTTTCTCTGTCTCTTGTAAGCAAACATGCATGTCTGTTTCATCCTTTGCTCTAAATCCTTCATCAAATAATCTGTTTAGTCTAGTCCAGACAGGTTTCTCCAAAGAAACCCTGCTGGGATGTGTTTGGGGTAATCAACTGAATGGAATCCCAGTATCCAACTCATTGGATAAAATGCTAACCAACCAGTCCATCAACTGTGTATAGTATCCAGGAATCCACTGATCCCCATGATTTAACTCACTTACGGGGCTTTAAAGGGTTGAGCCCCCATGTTGTCTTTCCCCAGAGAGTCTGTATATGATACAGATGTACTGAAGTCTACCCAGGTGGCCTTAGTAACAATGCTGGCTGCTGCTTCTGGAATACACCTGTAGGTCAAAGCTGAGAGGATCCTATGATTGCTTCAAGCATTTGGGAGGGGGCTCCAGTAAAGAGCTGTGAGCAGATTCCAAGGATCTGAATGCTTCAGCCAATAAGTGGGCATGTAAGACCATCATTGTCTTCCAGCTTGAGGTCTCAGAGACCTCAGAAGCATGAGCTGTAATGAAATCTAGTGCCTTGATTTTCAACTGCCCTGCACTGTCAAGGTCAGCCAGAATGAGAGTGTGGGCAGCAATCTCAACACAGAGGTCCCTGCAGAGGGCATCCTCGCACATGACCTTCAAACGCTCCAGGCCATACTTGTCAGCAGCTCTCAGTATAGAATCTGCCATGCTGTGGAGGAATGTTACCTTCCCATTATAAATGAAGTCCATCATTGCCTTGAAGACTTGGGGCTCCAGATCATGGATCTCCTCTCGGTGTTTTCTTTTCTCCTCCATGTCATGTTCAAACATGGCTCTGAAAACTGGAGAGCGAGCTGCTAAGATGGCCTTGTGAGCTTGGAATTCCTGGCCAGCTACCACCAGGCAGCAGTCTGTGAAGAGGGAATTCTCCCACAGCTGTCCTAGCTCATCTGCCATCGTGCACCTTGGACCCTGGATACCTGGCTCGTGCTCTCCTCAGAGTTGATGAAGGAGTCTTGGATCGCCAGGTCCACATCACATAAGATAGTGAGTTCATTGTCTGGGAGAAGCCAAGACTCCAGACTCAAGAGCAAATCTCTATGGATAAACTTTTTGAATCCACATTGTTGATTTGGCGTGAACTTGAATAATCTTGGGCTTATCATTCCTTTGGTTTTCTCTCTGTCAACACTCATGATCCAAAACTGGAACCTTGCCCATACTGGGCACTTTGGGCAGCTGAGCAACGTTAGGAGAATTGACAAGTAATCCTTGCTTTCTTCATCGTACCCGTTTGTCAGTACTTCCAAACACCATTTGTCGTTGTCACTGGCTCCGGATGAGAAGGTTGGACTTTTAATGGTGTCCCCTATTTCCTGAAGCAGAATCCAAAGTTACTTATGGTCCAACTGTAGGAGAATTTCTGGACAGTGATCTCTGTGTAGCCCCATCTCTCTGCTGCCCGGTCTTCTGTCATTTCTACTGTGGTAGTTTGAAAGTGAACCTGGATCCAAAAATGAAGAAATAGGACTGTTTCTTCTTCAACCTGGGGTCACAATTACAGATATCTTTAAAAAGGAAAATAAATCCTGAGATACTCATATTGGGGTTCAAGCTTCAAGGTGAAGATCAGCAAGGCAAAGCATCCAAGCCACTATCTCTTGCCTCTATATCAGGCTCTATGAGCTCTCAACAAACATCACACTGCTGTGTCCCCTCAGCTTAACAGGAGATAATCCTGAGACTGACTACTGAAGACCCCACTCCTAATTTTATACACTCTAGTGCTGTGATAAAGGGCATGAGCTGGATTACTCCTTTAATTTTGTTCAATCTCAGGTAGCCCTGTGTGTACTTGAACACAAAGAGAACATCTTCATTCATCTCCTGAGTCCTCAGAAGAAAGGTGTCTGTTTGGCTTCTCTGGGTAAATAATGCTTTCCTACTTTGATCACCAGTGGCTTCATAAATTGTAAGCTATATGTATGCTACCATAGAAGCTTTTAGTCTTTTATTTTCTGTTTTCCCCTCTGTTCCCACTTCTATGGGGCTGGAAACTTGGATATCTCTCTGAAATTTTCTATCAAGATTTCAATATTACTTTCAGAAGAGAGAGTTTAGGCTACTATGGAAGGTTACATCATTCTGATTTCATTTCTAGATTGAATCTTAGTCAAATATTGAATCATATGGAACATTTTATACACATTTATCTAAAGGCATTGTACCAGGTTTCTCTAGAGCAACAGAACATATGAAATGAACCTCTCTGTGTGAATTTAGGAGATTCATTAGAATGACTTATGACAGCATTCCTGTTAATCACACAATGTCAGTTGTTAAGTAAAAGCATAAGAATCCAGTACTTACTCAGTCCAGGAGGTTGGATGTATCTGCTGTTCCTCAGTATATGCTGAAATTCATATAAGCATTTTCTAATGACAGTGAAGTGATGGACTTGCTGAAAGGTGAGTGCAAGCCGTCAGAGTGCTTCAACTTCCCTCTTGCATGACTTTTATATGCTTTCAGAAGAAGGTGTATCCCAATTTAAGGTGTGTCTCCTTGCCTAAGATCTGGATTAAAGGTGTGTGTCTTCAGGCCTGATGATCCTGTTCTTATGCTTGGGTTTTCTAACTCCAAAATCAGAATTTCAAATGGATCTCCTACTCCAACTCATACAAACCATTGCTCACAGTTGTACCATCCATTTTAGGATTTTTTAGTTAATTCCAGGGGTTGTCTATTTGGAAAGCAAGAATAACCACCACAAGTGCATTTTCCTGCCCGAATTATTCTTCTATAAATAAAAAAATGATTTCTACTCCTACACAGTTGTTATTACACTTCTCGTGTTGTTAAATATTCCTACGAACACACTGTGGTGGCATATACCTTAAGCCCAGGCATTTCTCTGTTAGTTCAAGGCCAGCTTGGTGTGAAGATTTAGTTCTATGACAGACAGAGCTGTTACACAGAAATACCTCTTTGTGAAAAAATGTATTCTTCCCACGAACATGATCCAGGAATAGAACTTTTTTCTGTCACTGTTCTCATTATTCACAATATGGAGTTCAGGATGGAAGAAACCCTTTATGGTTGGCATTAAGCAGAACCAAGCAGGATTCTCTGAAAATGACTGTCTTCTTTCCTAACTTTCATTCCATTCATACTCACTGTCCTGGGGATGGCTCTGCCAAATTTCAGTGGTGGTCTTGCCCTTCCTGTTCTGTTAATCCTCCTTGAAAACAAATTCTGATCCACTTAAGTGTGTGCTAACAGAAGACCCTAAAGGCCTCTCATTGTGCTCATGCTGAATGCCAAGATAAAGCTTCTCATTACCTGATAATTTTCATTCCTCACTTGTAAGTCTGTCCTCTTCAATCTTTGAACTCCCAGGCTTACTCTGCTAGGCTTAAAATTGTAGGAGCATTCTGGTTTGCAAAGGGTTCAGATGATATTCAATACTTCCTGAAACACATCTTCCTTCAAATATAGGGTCTTGAGATTAAAAAATATAATCCCTTCAATGGAATGTTTTCTGGGATGGAGTACCTCTTTCCCTGAACTGAATCCACCCAGTGAAGAATCACCTATGCTATTAAGTGGCCACCTGCAAGAATTCTACCAAAGAAAAGAAGCAAAAACAAGCAATCAAAACCAATTGATTGAATTATCTGCTAACCACAGATAAGTAGTGTTGCAGCCAAATTTACAGAGAGTCAGCCTGGGAATGGCTGTGCTGATTCAATCAATAAACTTATTTCCTTGTAGTATAGGCTTAGAGGTACTCTTCAAGGTAAGATAACTGGAGAGACATGACTGGTACAGAGAATTTTGATCATCATGCTTCAGAAGGAAATCCATCTAAAGCACCTTCCTCTATGGTTTCTGTTGAATATAGTCTGCTTTTCATGGAAATGAGAATAATCTCTCCCTTTAGGGATGAGAAGAATAAGTACATGACCTACTGAGATTCAATGTAATTGATTGACCGGAGAATGATTTAGGATATTCATTAACCACACATAGATGGGGCTTAAACATTTTTCTAGGCATGATCATCTGAGAAGCAGGCAAAAGACCACCACTCCAGTTTGTTGGAGTAACCCAGTGATTGAGGTTTTGGATGGTATATAGGTTAGGAGAGAGCTGAGCCACCATAAGGACTTCCTGGCTCTGCTTCACACTCACCATTTATGTGTGCTTTATCTGATGTCTATTCTGTGAAAACTAAGACCACTGACATACTCAGGAGAACCCTTCTTCCCTGATGCTGTTTATAGCAGCACTCATTGTAAACACACTTGAGATGGGTATTCTTTGTTCTCAACTTGGCAATATCTGAAATTAACAATACTCAAATGTGCAGAGCACACCTGTATGCAATTATTACGTAAGTTGAAGTAGACAGATCCACTTGAAATGATTACTATTGATGGAAGACACACACCCTTAATCTGGATCTAGAGGCTGGGAAGACACCTTTATTTCAGCCCTTAATTTTATTAATTATTACACATTATTCATTACTTACATAATCTTCTTGATGAGCATGTCTCTGCTCAACTATGTTTAAAAATTGTGCAAAACTGGAGACTTCTTTTTTTTCCTATTATTTATTTTTTGTTTCTTTTAACTTTTAGAGATTAGGCCACTCCAGAAAAAACAGCCTCATCTCAATTAAGTGATTCCCTTGATCCACTTAAACTTCCTGAGTATTCCAGGCTTCCACTACAGATTGCTTTTATGTCCTGAATATAATTTACAACAGGACACAAGTGTTCCCTGCTTCAGAATCTGTCCTTTGTGGACAGAGCTATATTTGAAGGAGTAGACATTGGGTTAGGGTTTGATTGAGAGTGTCTTTGTTTTGTAGAGGGAATCTCATTAAGTATGCAAAGACACAACTATCAAACTCCGTAGATTTCTGACACCTCAGTTTTACAATGCAGGCCTAAGTCAGCCAGCGGTGCTTAGAATATCACATTTATTACATGAGAGAAAACATACTTATCGACACATTTCTAGTGAGTTACTATTCATAATAACTTTCCTCTACATAAGCAATCCTCTGAAGTCCGTCTCAAGTGTATCTTTAACTAAATATGTTAACCACCACACACATAATGAAAAATAACTTTCCTCCTGATTTTCAATCTCTCTCTTACTGTTTTTGAAATGGTGTGTCCTTACATAGATTTACAATTTACAATTGAGAAACTCCTTGAGGAGCATCTTGAAGGCTACCACATCGAGAAGTGTCTGGCCATTTTCAGTCATTTTGGAGGACAATCTCTCAAGGACAAATAGATGGTACATTGCCTATTGGTACAAATAGAGGGTACATTTCCTAGATGGTATTTTGGCTAGGGATGATGAATCAAACGTGAATGGAGGAGACAAAAAACACATATTTTGGTAAACTTCTCTAAAGGATCAGAGGCCTCAGTTGAAAGTAAGAATAAAAATAAAGTTATTTCTGGTTTGGTGGACACTGTGGTGGATATGACTATTATAACCCAAACTCCTAATGACCTGTAGAAATTTCTAAGGAAATTTCTGAACTACAGACAATGATTGGAAGAGAAGGACATGACTTTAAGCATTTAAAAATGGCCTTTAAAGGGAACAAGGACTTAAGCAATCCACAAATATTATCAGCTCAAGTGGAATATCATAAAGGGGTCTTATCCAGTAAAACTGTAATGGTGGCCACATCCCTTTGGGCATGGCTTCAGGCAGATCGAAGCAAAAAGAATGAAAAGAAGCCACAGGTCAAGCCTCCCTCTTTCTTCTTCCACCTGCCTGAAGCCATGCCCAAAGGGGTATGGCCACCATTACAGGTTCGCAGGCAAGACAGCTCCAGATGCCAGGGAGCAGTATGACTCTGCTAGGAAGTGTGCATGTCACCCAGCTGTTAATTTACCCTATGAGATTTCAGAGACCTCAGAAGCATGAGCTGTAATAAAATTCAGTACCTGTGCTTTAAGCTACTCTGCATTGTGGATGTCAGCCAGGATGAGAGTGTGGGCAGCATTCTCCACAGAGTGGTCCCTGCAGAGGTCATCCTCTCACATGACCTTCAAATGCTCCAGGCCATACTTGTCAGCAGCTGCCAGCACAGCATCTGCCATGCTGTGGAGGTCTGGTGCCTTCCCGGTGTAAATGACGCCCATCATTACCCCGAAGCCTACGGTTCCAGGTCATGAATCTCAACTCAGTTCTTTTTGTTCTCTTCCTTGTCATGTACAAACATGGCTCTGAAAACGAAGGAGTGAGCTGTTAAGATGGCATGGTGAGCTTGGAATTCCTGGCCAGCTACTGGGCAGCACTCTTTGAAGAGGGAATTCTCCCACAGCACTGCTAGCTCATCTGCCATCGTACACCTTGGAACCTTCATCCTGGGTGACATTTTCAGTCCAAAAATGCAGGACTGTTTTCATTTTGTAGAGGAGGGTAAGCTCATGACTTGGGTGAAGCAAATGTGCATAGGAAAAGAGAAAATCTGGAAGAATGAACTTTTATGAAAACCTACTGGTTTTCAGTATGGCAAGGACATAAAGACTCTTGGGTGCATCACACTTTGGGTTTTCTCTCCTTTGGTGCTTATGATACGGAACTGGAACTTTGCCCAAACATATCTCTCGGGAGAACTGAGCAACACTAGGGCTACTGACAGGTAACCTGTGCTTTTTTAAATCAACTCCTTCAGGTGTATTCTCAAATACCATTTCAGTTTGTGATTGACTCCAGATGAGAAAGTTGGACTTTTAATGGCTACCTGAATATCCTCCTGGGGAAAAAAGGAAGTTGCTGATGGCCCACCTGTAGGAGAATCTCTGGCAGTTTTGACTGCCAGGTCCCCTGACACTTTTAAGGTGGCAGTTTGGATGGTGGACAGGATCCAAAATGAAGAACCAGGATTTGTTTTCTCTTTAACCTGTGGGACACAATCAGACACATTTCAGATATTTAGCTTCTGTTTTCCCCTGTGTTCTCACTTCTATGAGTCTCTCTGAAATTCTCTATCTAATATTTCAGTATTAGTTTCAAAAAAGACAGTCTAGGCTGTTATTAGAGACAGTTACATCACTCCACTTTTTTCTAGATTGAATGTTACGTCAATGGGTAACTGGTTTTTGACAATTACATACAACTGTTGAATCATTTGGGACATTTTATACACTCTTCACAAAAAATGTACTAGGTTTCTCCAGAGTAACATAACATATAAAATGAATCTATATATGAAGAAAGGAGACGCATTAGAATGCCTTATGGCTGCGGTCCTGCTAATCCCCCAATGTGTAGCTGTGAAGTAAATGTTCAAGGTTTCAGTACTTAATCAGTCAAGCAGATTTGACCTGTCAGCTGGTCTTCAATATCTGCTGGAATCCTGAAGACATTTCTCTAATTCCAGTGAAGGAATTGGCTTGCTGCATAGTGAGGGCAAGCAGGCAGAGAGCAACAGCCTCCTTCTTCAGTGTCCCTTAATAGGCTTTCAGAAGAAGGTGTGGCCCAATTAAATGTGTGTCTTCTGGCTTCAGGATCAGAATTAACCGGGTGGTAGCTGTGTACAATTTATTCTCAGCATTTCGGAGTCATAGGCAGGTGGATCTCAGTGAGTTCCAGGCCAGCCTGGTCTGTAGATTCAGTTCAGGACAGCTTCCAGATATCAAAGAAGAGGCTTAGGGACGTTTCCCCTTCTAGAAAGTGAATAGTAAAATGGTTCCCACATCTTTCATCTCTTTCTTCTTGTCTTTGGGAGACTCTCTATGCCTAGAAAATACTGACATATGATGAATGATTCAGTCACCACAGAAATTGCCAAGCTAGCCCTCCATAACTCTGGCTCATTCCTCAGTAGTATTCATCTATCAGTTGGTTTTGAGTTATTCAGTTTTGTTTCTCTACCTAGATTTCCTGCAGGTGGCTAAAATTGCCATCTGTGTCTCTTCACCAGGTGGGTTAGGTTCACTCAGGTACCTCCAACCTCAAATCTGTTATTTGAAAAGTCTGTGTTTGACCACTTCCAGACTCTTCATTTGAAAGAAAGAAGGCTAAATTGTGAACCCAGTGCTCCCTTACGCTCCCAGAGAGTTGTGTGAGGAATCTGGCTCTCACAGGGGAAACTGAGCCCATCTGAGAAGAATCATGGGCTCTGCCCATAAGGTTTCTCATTCCACATCAAACCACAGTCTTTGAATTCCTTTCTTACCAGCATGAAAGAAGAGACCATAGCAGAAAGCAGATCAAAGGACAGGAGGTGTGTAGAGCTCTACGTCACCTATACTCACTTGTGATGGGTTGTCAGCACCTTGACTTATAGAGGAGTTGCCAACATGGTGACAAGCAGTGAGTGAGCACAATTTATCCATAACATCATGTTGGAGTCTCATTGGTTTGTTTACATTACTATTTTTCCATGTACTTTTCTTATTAATTCTTTGAGAATTTCACTCAATCATGCAATGAATCTTGATCCTATTCATATTCCTTCTCAACACCTCCGATGTACCCCCACCTTCTTTTAACTTCATGTCTTCTTTAATTTTACTCTTTTAGTAGCAGGGCCCAATGTGTGCTGTCATTACACTCATGTGTGTAGCCATCCTAGAACCAGGGACAAACCCAGAAAAAGCTAACTACCCTCCTGCTATAAGCCATCCACTGGAGAGTTGGGTTTTCAAAGATGTGCAAACAGCTCAAAAAGACTACTGTACTTCCTTTTAAATTTTATTAATTTATTTAATGGCTCTTTGCATTGATGTTTGTGTAGAAATTGTGTTCCATATACAAGAGGAGTCCAGAAGAAGGTTTAGGATTCCCTAGGACTAGAAAAATAGATAATTTAGATCTTCAATGTGGGTTCTGGGAACTGAACTTGGTCCTTGTGGAAGAGCAGCCAGTACTCTAAACTGAATTAGAATCTCACCAGCTCAATCATATGATTACTTAAGCCCCCACACAATATGTTACTAAGCAGTCACTAAAACAAACCTGGTCTCTAAGCAGCTGTCCTACCTACCTGGGTGTGAACTTGACACAAGCGATGGTCATCTGGAGATGGGAACCTCACTTAAGAAATGCCTCCATCAGACTGTCTATAGAGCTGTCTCTAAGGCATTTTCATGCCCCCCGCAACAATTTGTTATACAGACTCTCTATAAACAGCTGGGGCTATACTAGAAATCACTTTGTAGATTAATCTGGCCTCTAAGTCACCCAGATCTGTCTGCCTCTGCCTCCTGAGTTCTGAGAACTCATACCTGCCTAAGGCATTTTCTTTCTGTTGTTTACTTAAAAATTTTATTTTTCATTTTACTTACCAACCTTAGTTCCCCTCACTCCATTCTCCTACGCACCTCCCTCCCCTGCCTCTTCAGAGGCTGTAAGACCTTCTTTGGGAAGTCAACAAAGTATGTCATACCAAGTTTGCATACCACTCCCCTCCCCGCTGTATCAAGATGGAACAAGGTATCCCACCATAGGGAATGGGCACCTGGCATAGGTCCTAGTGCCATTGCCAGCCCCACCCAAAAAGATCAAGTCACATAACTGTCACCCATATTCAGAAGGTTTAGTTTAGTCCCAACCAGGTTCCCCAGCTGTCAATCCATAATCTCATAGTCCATGAGCACCCACTAGCTCTGGTCATCTGTCTCTGTGGTTTTCCCCATCATGCTCTTGACTTCCCTTGTTCATATGATCCCTCCACTCTGTCTTCAGCTGAACTCCAGTAACTCTCATCAGTGCTTGACTGTGGATCATTGCATCTGTTTCCATCAATTACTAGACACAGGCTCTATGATGACAATTAGGGTAATCACTAATCTGGTGTAAGGGAAAGGCCTGTTCAGATATCCTCTTCACTATTTCTAGGAATCTTACCTGGGGGTCATCCTTCTGGATTCCTAGGAATTTCCATAGCACCCGATTTCTCTCTAACACTGTGAAGCCTCCCTCTCTCAAGATATCTCTTTCATTGCTGTCCCCCTGTAATCTTCCCCCAACTTGGTGTTCTTGATCCCTCATATTTCCATTCACCATCCCTCCTTCTAGTTTACCCAGGAGATCTTAACTATTTTCCTTCCTGGGATCCTCCATGTGTGTCCCTCTGAGGGTCCACCTTTTTACCTAGCTTCTCTATGGTTGTGGACTGTAGTCTGGTTATCCTTTCCATTACATCTAATACCCACTCGTGAGTGAATGCAAACTGTGCTTGTCTTTCTGGGTCTGACTTACCTCTCTAAGGAAGTTTTTTTTCTCTAGTTCTGTCCATTTACCTGCAAATTTCATGATGTCATTGTATTGTACATCTGAGTAATACTCTATTGTGTTAAAGTATCACATTTTCTTTGGGCATCTAGGTTGTTTCCAGGTTCTGACTATTATTAATAGTGCTGCTATGAATATAGTTGAGCAAATGCCCTTTGACATAATTGTCCATACTTTGGTCATATGCCCAAGTGTGGTATTGCTATGTCTTGAGGTAGATTGATTCTCAGTTTTCTGAGAAACTGCCATATTGATATTCAAAGTGGCTTACAATTTTGCCCTTTCTCCAATAATGGAAGACTGTTCCCCTTACTCCATATCCTCTCCATCATAAGCTCTCATCAGTGTTATTTTTTTTTATCTTAGCCATTCTGATAGGTGAAAGATGATATCCCAGTCATTTTGATTTGCATTTCCATAATGACTAAGGATGTTGAGCAATTCTTTAAATGTCCATTTGAGTTTCTTCTGTTGAGAATTCTCTGTTTAGATATGTACCCCATTTTTAATTGGATTATTTGGTATTTTGGTGTCAAGATTCTTGAGTTCTTTATATGTTTTGAAGATCAGTCCTCTGTCAGGTGTGGGGTTGGTTAAGATCGTTTCCCAATCTGTAGCCTGCCATTTGGTCTCATTGACCATATTCTTTGCTAAGACTGTTTCTTGATTTACAATTGATATAGAAATTCACAGTCTATTGGGGGCAGAGCCACCCTTTGTTAGGTATTCGTAGGGTATATAATAAAGCAAGCCAGTAAGCAGCACTCTTCAGTGCCTCTTCTTGGACCACTGAAGCTTGAATTCCTGCCCTAACTTCCTCTTGTGATGCACTATAAGTTGGAAGCTGAAACAACACCCCTTTTTCCCAAAGTAGCTTTTGGTAATTGTGTTTCCTCACAGCAATGGAGAACAAATTAACACAGCAGACTCATGAATTTTAATCACAGACTAAGAAAGGTTCATGAATTTCAGTCACATCACTAGAGCTACACTTTGGTCTTTTACAAATTATATTGAAAGTTTATAACTGTCATCCATATATGGAACACCCTACCATTTTGAACATTTGTCACAGAAACACGGTGAGATGGGCTGGCTTCTTGATGCTTCTGGGTTTCTATGGGAAGCCAATGAAGAATGAAGAAAGAAGAGAGATGACAATGTAGCCCATTTGTAGAGAAATACCTAAGTATGTGGAAGGTACTGACTTATGTCTCCAACAAGTCTTACACAGGCTCACATGCCAACACACACACATGCATTCATGTCAACACACACACATGCATTCATCCACTCAAAAGGAGAAGAGAAAATAATACTTCCTTTGAACATGTCAAGAATATCAGAAGCTCATTGAAGCTTTTGATTGATTACTATTCAGATTATTACTATCATTAGGACCATGCTCCCAGAATCCCCTACCTATGTATGTGTGTACTGCACTGTGTATAGATATCATGCTTTATTTCCTTAATTCAAAGGAGCAATTTTTTCCTCACATAGAAATTGAGTAAAAAGTATGGAGGGTTCCACTCACACAGTTCCTTCTTTTAGTATCATCTTTATTAGTGTGTGTCTGTGTTATAAGTGATATTTCTGTAGTGGTGCACTGAACAGCCTTCACAATGGCCATGCATTCTGGTTTCTTCCTTGAAAGATTCACAGTGTTGCAGGTGTGCTGGTAAGAGTTTAGAAAACAATGCATGCTGTGCATCTGTAGCTTCCTAAAGCACTTTCTGTAAGAAGGCCTAGTTAATTCTCCATTATAAAGTAATTTAAAAATAGAAAAAGGATTCTGATCTTCTTGTTCTGTTACTTGCATCTTGCCCTCATCTGTTTCTAAGACCACTATCTCAAGAAAATGATTTGTTGAGTTCTTGGGGAAGAGATTCTACAGAACACAAATGAAATATAATTGCTATTTCACATGGCAGTATCATTTTACCTTGTAGCATCTCTCAAAATAGGCAGATGACACCAAAGATCTGTGAAATAAATTCAAAGGTAGTTGTAGATACACAGTGGGAAAACCAAATGTCACAGGATAGATTTGCAGCTGTCCAATTTGGTGAAGAAGTCAATGTAACTGAAACACACTCCAGACAGCCTTGCAAGACTTAACAGATACAATATTAATGTCCTGTGGATCTGTGTACTCATTACATATCTGTCAATTACAAGCCATGGTTTCCTCTGAGAAGCTGATTCTGGGCTCCTAGAATGGCCTTTTACAAGGGGAAAGGTGGGTTTTCCATTTGACAAGTACCTCCTGACAACAATCCAGCTATCAAGCTTTGGCCAGGGTGCACTAGAAGCAATATCAAATTCTTATATTTTTGTTTGTAAACCTAGACTTTAAGGGATGAACCATCTCACCAGCCTATCAACAGCAAATTCTTGCAGTCTTTCGTTGCCCACTTTGTGTGTTTATGTAGAACTCTCTAATTGCAGTCCTTAATACAAGACTAATTTCCCTACCATCTAATTTCTTTTCAAAATGATGACATCCATTGCTTCTGCAACTGTATTACAGCATCCTCTCTAGACACAAAGGAAAAGTCACAGAACTTGCTAACAATTTTGATGAATATGTTCTGACCAAATTGCAGTTTATCACCAAACAGTCAGAATAATATGCAATAGTTTTCTAACGCTGCTGCAATGAATGGATACCAGCTTAGAAGCACAGGAATTGATTAGTTTAGATGACTTGAGGTCAGGGTTTCCAAAGGGTACTGGAGGCTTTCCCTGTTTTGGCCTCTAGAGGACACCACTTACCTTGCCTTGATCTTTTTTTAGGCCGCAATTTTCAAAGAATCTTGGCTGTTGATCATTTTTCTGATTCTTTATTTTTTTTCTTCCAAGGTCATTAGGACCCCTTTGACACCATTATCTCACTCACAGACCACAGAAGCTGATCTTATCTCAAGACCTCAACAGTGTACAATCAGATATGGGAAGACCACGACTTTAATACCAGCTTTGGCTTAATAGTGAGTTTGAGGTCAACCTGGTTTACCTGAGACCTACCTAGAAACAAACAAACAGACAAGTAAATTAATGAATGAATAAAAATTAAAAATATATAGAGAAAAGAACTATCATGATAAATGGACATCAAGGCCCGAAGACACACACCTTAAATCCCGATCTTAGACTAGGGGACATACCCTAAATTGGAATCTGGAAGCAACCTATATGCCCCTCAACTAAAGAATGGATGGAGTAAATATGGTACATTTACACAATGGAGTACTCAAGATCCAGTGGTGTCTAGATCCAGTGGTGTTACAGGAGATGAGCGCCTCCTCCTACAGGAAAGAACGTCTAGACAGTCATTTAGTGCATGATGGATCTCATCTCTACATCTCTCTGTGTGCCATCAACTTCTGTCTCTCTCTGTCTATCTCTCTCTCTCATTACCTTACTCTGTGTCTCACTCTGATTCTTTCTTCTTTGTTTCTCTCAGAGACACACTGTGTCTCTGTCTGTCTGTCTCTCTGTATGCATCACTGTCTTTCTGTCTCTGTCACTGTGCATCTCTCTCAATCAATCCACCTATTTATGTCCCCAAACCTATGTGCTTGTCTGTTTACATTGAATATATCTGTCTCTGTGTCTCTCTCCTTGTCACACTCTCATCACTCTCTGTTTATATCAATGTCTGTCTATCTCTCATTTGTTCTGTGTCTGTCTCATTATCTGTGTCACTGTATGTCTCTCTCTCTTTCCTTCTCTTTCCATATTGCTCACTCTGTCTCTTGATCTGTCTTTCTGTGTGTGTGTGTGTGTGTGTGTGATAGAGAGAGTGCAGCTCCTGATGTGTCTCTGTCTAACTCTCTGCATGTTTAACTATCTCTCCTACACCTGTACTTGTGCAAGTGTGTCTGCATTTGTTTCTGTGTATTTCTGTCAGGTTGTTCTTCTGCAATGACTAACAATTTTCTCTGGGGTACAGACACTCCTTTAGTTCTAGACCTGTGCCTCATCCTGTGGGGGCATGAATGCTTTGTCTCTATAATGTCACCCAGAGAACCACCTACCCAAAATAAAACCTCCAAAGATGGTATTCTTCAGATGCAAACCTGTATGAACACAGTTGGTGCTTTGTGCCTCGGGGGCTCACATTTTCCCGAAGGAGAGGCTTCCCAACTCTCCAGATGCATGTTCATGGGAACTCAGGACCACAAGTTAGAGCATTTTTCTTATAAATGAGGGGCCTTGCAGTGATAGCTTAGCTTCATTTCAAATGACACATTGGAGGGGAGGGTAACCTACCACAGAGAAGGGTCCCTGCAGACACACACCCAGGGAAAAACACCAGTCCACCTCTGGAGGCTCCCCGGAGTGCAGGGGCCTCCCCATTGGCATCCATGAACAGGGGGCTGGATCAGTCCTCCACTAGCCTCCAAGACAGGTCTGGGGTCAATATGCTTTCCCTTTTTCAGGCCAACTGTTTCTATTGGTTTCTCCAACCTGGTACAGACCCCTTCGATCTTCATTCCTCCCTCTCTTCAACCAGGTACCAGATTTCAGCTCAGTGTATTTCTGTGGATGTCTGTCTCTGCTTCCATCAGCCACTGGATGAGGGCTCTAGGATAGCATAGAGAGTAGTCATCAATCTCATTCTAGGGGAAGGGCTTCTAGGCTATCCTCTCCTCCACTGCTCAGACTGTCAGATCGTGTCATCCTTGTAGGTCTCTGGAGATCTCCCTAGTTCCAGATCTCTTCTCGGACCTATAGTGGCTCCCTCTGATATGGTATCTCTCATCCTGATCTCTCTCCTCTATTCTTCGCCCCACTCAATATCTCTGCTCCTCCATTTCCTCTCCTCTCCTCTTCTTCTTGTGCTCCTATTGTGGCAACACCCTCTCCCCTACCCTCATGCTCTCAATTAGCTCGGGAGTTAAGTTTCTGTTTGGTGGTCCTGTGTAGTGGCGTAAGGGGGGGGTGTTGAAGTCTCCTACTATAAGTGTGTGTGGTTTTATGTGTGGTTTGAGCTTTAGTAATGTATCTTTCACAAATGTGGGTGCCTTCGTATTTGGGGCATAGATGTTCGGGATTGAGATTTCATCTTGATGGACTTTTCCTGTGATGAGTATGAAATGCCCTTCTTCATCTCTTTTGATTGATTTTAGTTTAGTGTCCAATTTGTTAGATATTAGGATTGCTACACCAGCTTCTTTCTTGAGCCCATTTGATTGGAAAATCTTTTCCCATCCTTTTACTCTGAAGTATCGCCTGTCTTTGAAGTTGAGGTGTGTTTCTTGTAAACAGCAGAAGGATGGATTCTGTCTTCGTATCCATTCTGTTAGCCTATATCTTTTTATGGGTAAGTTAAGACCATTGACATTTAGGGATATTAATGTCCATTGTTCATTGGTTCTTGTTTGTCTTGGATTTATTGTTGGTGGTGTCATTGCGTGTGGATTTCACCCTCCTGCTTCTTTTTGTGTTTGGTAAAATTAGATTATCTATTGCCTGTGTTTTTGTGGGTGTAGTTATGTTCGTTGGGTTGGAGTTTTCCTTCCAGAATCTTCTGTAGTGCTGGATTTGTGGATATGTATTGTTTAAATCTGTATTTGTCATGGAATATCTTGTTTTCTCCATCTATAGTGATTGAAAGTTTTGCTGGGTACAGTAGTCTGGGTTGACATCCATGCTCCCTTAGTGCTTGTAGGGTATCTATCCAAGACCTTCTGGGTTTCAGAGTTTCCATTGAGAAGTTGGGTGTGATTCTAATCGGTTTGCCTTTATATGTTACTTGACCTTTTTCCTTTGCTGCTCTTAATATTTTCTCTTTATTCTGTAGATTTGGAGTTTTGATTATTATGTGTCGGGGGGACTTCTTTTTGTGGTCCAGTCTGTTTGGCGTCCTGTAAGCTTCTTGTACTTTCATAGGCATATCCTTCTGTAGGTTGGGGAAGTTTTCTTCTATGATTTTGTTGAATATGTTTTCTGTACTTTGAGCAGTGTTTCTTCACCTTCTTCTACACTTATTATTCTTAGGTTTGGTCTTTTCATGGTGTCCCATATTTCCTGGATATTTTGTGTTAGGGATTTGCTGGACATGAGGTTTTCTTTGGTTGATGAATGTGTATCCTCTAGCGAATCTTCAATAGCTGAGATTCTCTCTTCTGTGTCTTGGATTCTATTAGTTATACTCATGTCTTTACTTCCTGATTGTTTATCCAGTCTTTCCATTTCCAGCATTGCCTCATTCTGTGTTTTCTTTATTGTGTCTAATTCAGCTTTCATGCTTTGAACTGTTTCAAGAGTTTCCTTCACTTGTTTGGTTGTTTTATCTTGGGTTTCTTTAGATTCTTTAAGAGATTTGTTTATTTCTTGAATTTTTTGGTTTGTCTTTTCCTCCATTTCGTGTAATTTTTTGCTTGCTTTTTCTTCTATTTCTTTAAGGGATTTTCTTGTTTCCTCTTTGAAGGTCTCTATCATTTTGCTGAGATAATTTTTGAGGTCCATCTCTTCTTCATGCACTGTGTTTGGCTTTTCAGATCTTGCTGGAGTGGAGTCCCTAGATTCTGGTGGTGTCATATTTGTCTTTCTATTTTTGAGCGAGTTCTTATTCTGTCTTCTTCCCATATCTTTTTCCAGTGAGTGCAGGTGGGGTCTCTCTATCTCCTCTTGTTACACGGTAGTGTGTGGGGCAAGGAATTCAATGTCCGAAGCTCTGGATGGTCTTGCCTCTCCTGGTAGTCTCCAACTTGGAAGGAGTTAGGCCTCCATAGGGATTGGGTGTGTAGGGGCGGGACAGGAAGTAAGAGTGGGGTGTTTCCAGGCTCTGGGGGTTCCTCACTGCCTAGGCAGGTCTACCCCAAGCAGGAGCAGGCCTGGGGAGATCAGGGTGGATATGACTTTGAAAGGGAGTTGGGTAAGAGGGGTGCATCACTCACCTCCTTGCGGTCAGGGTTGGCGGGAAGAGAAGGAAGAGTGGCCTGTACCCAGATTCAGGGAGCTCCTCCCTGCCTGGGCATGTCTATTTCAAGCAGGGACAAGCCTGGGGAGATTTGGATGACTGTTGCTTTGGACAGGAGTTACAGGCCAATCTTCCTTCCCTTTCCGCCGACCCTTCAGCAACTAGGTGGGTGACCCCCTGCTTTTACCCAACTCCTGTTTTAATATTTTAATGATAAAATGAACAAAACCCAAACATAGAAAGGCAAACATGGTACATTTTGCCTTTTAACTGGTGACTTCTGTCCTCTTCAAAATTTTAACTTCCATGCTTACTCTGCAGGACCTTAAAAAAGAGAGTATTCTGTTGTATATCAGAATATGATCAAATAGGTACTGAAGAAAAGGTTTTTGGATGGCTCCTCCTCAAAAGGTGATCTGTAAAATTCTCCCTACATCTATCATCTCTCTCCAGTTCATGATGTCTGAAGGGACTCATTAGGCTAGAAGACACATGAAGTTACCCTCAAAGAATCAATAACTCAGTAGTTCTCAGCCCAGGCCTCCTGTAAGTCTGGCTCAAAAGCTGCTCCTCATCTCTTTACAGGATATGTCAATCAATTGATTTGGATCCCTGAGAAGTTATTTTCTCAGTTACGCACTTATTACACGAGGATAACTGGTACTATCTGTGACTCTTCTCTGTGTGAGTTTAGGATGAGTGTGGGAGTTACCCCTCCCTTCAAATGTGTCACTTGAAATGAAGCTAGGCTATCACTGCAAGGCCACTCATTTCTAAGAAAAGTCGTATAACTCGTGACCCTGACCTCCCATGAGCATGCTTCTGGAGAGTTGGGGCAGCCTCTCCTGTAAGAACTGTTAGACCCAAGGCAGAAAGCACAGGCTCTATTTATGTACTCTCTCATCCCAAGAATGCCATGGGCAGAGGTTTTATTTCATGTAGGTGTTTCTCTGGGTGACATTTATAGCCAAATATTTCACATCTCCCACAGGATGAAACTCAAGTCATGAACTACAGGAGTGTCCTCATACCACAGAAAATCTCTGGTCATTGGAGGAGAGCCACCTGACAGAAATACATAGAAACAAATGCAGACACACTTGCACAAGTACAGGTGTAAGAGAGATAGTTAAACATGCAGAGAGTTAGACAGAGACATAGAGGGAGATGCACACATACACAGAGAGCAAAACACAGAAAGAGACAGAGAAAGCGTGATCAAGAGAGAAAGAGAAGAAAAGAGAGACATCCAGTGACTCAGAAAATGAGACAGACGCAGAAAGAATTCGAGACTTACATAGAGATAAACAGAGATAGACAAGTGTGTTACAAGGACACAGACAAGCAGACACATATATATTAATTCTAAATAGAAAAGCACATGGGTGGGGACTATGAATAGATAGATTGATAGAGAGAGATGCATATAGATAGACATAGAGAGACAGAGATACACACAGAGACACAGACAGACAGACATAGATGCAGCATGTCACTGAGAGAGAAACATAGAAGAAAGAACCATAGTGACACTAAAAAAGAGACACATAGCGAGAGAATAAGAGAGATAATCAGGCAGATATATACAGATAGAGACTCAGTTGAGGGACATACAGAGAGATTAGAGCAGAGATCCATTCTAAACTACTAAACGAATGCCTAGAAGTTGTTTCCTGTAGGGAGAGGGGCTCACCTCCTGTGAGTGGGCAGTCTCCTACTCAACAGCAATCATGTTAAAAGTCAGTCAATATAAGCTGGAAATTTTCTGTTTTTTTTTAATTCTTTAATGACTACTCATATTTACATATTCATCCCCCAATTCCCTTGAACTATAATGTTAAATAGTGTTTTATCCAGAATTTCAGGAAGCCAGACTGGGAATGGCTGTGCTCATTCAATCCATAAACTTATTTCCTTGTAGTCTAGGCTGAGAGATACTCTCCAAGATAAGACAATTTGGAGAGAGATGACATGTACAGAGTATCTTGATCATCACGATACAGAGGGAAACCCATCTAAATCCCCTCCCTTTATGGTTTCTGTGGAATATAGAATGCAATTCATGGTAAGGAGAATAATCTCTCACATTAGGGATCAGAAGAATATGCATGGCAGTTCTGCGGTTGAACAGGACAGAACCTACCTGTGGATGAGGGAGTATATGACCTAATGACACTCAATCTAAGTGACTGACAGGAGAAGGATTTAGGATATTCACTAACCACACTGATAGGTATGTCTGAAATACTTTTTCTAGACAAGATATCTGAGAGGCAGGGAAAAGACCAACACGATAGTTAATTTGAGTCTCATTGGCCCTGCTCACTGCTGATGCACTGATACAATCCCTGTGGGATCCACCCCACCCAGGGACTGCAGAGACCCCGGTACCAGTCCTGGCTCCATGAACCGGAGGAGGAGAAGCATCAGAGTACTGGACATGTTTGCACCCACGGGAAGGAAACCTTGGTCCTGACACAACAGGAGAGGAATAGACTTCTACACTCAACAGAAAGAGGGATGGGAAGGAGAGAATATAAAAACACATTGAACAACAGAAACAAAAAAAAACAATATGACAGCACCCGAGTCTAGGGACACTACACTAGGAAGAACTGATCATCACAACAGAGATGAAGCAGAAGACAATGACTATTAAAACAACATCATGAAAATGATAGAAGTCCTCAAAGAGATATTGGAAAAATGACTTAGAGAGTTAGAAGAAAAAAAAACAAACCAAAAACTACAAGAAACAATCAATTCCCTGAAAAAAAGCCGGGAAAAAAAATAATAAAACTCATGAAGGAAAGAGTTCAAGACATGAAAAATGAAGTAGAGACAATAAACAAAACAAAGGCTGAGGAAGTGCTGGAAATAGAAAAGCTGGGTATATGATGAGGAAGTACAGATACAAGAATAATCACAGAATACAACTCATGGAAGAGAGAATCTCAGGCATTGAAGATATCTTAAGAGAAATAGAATCATCGATCAAAGAACATGCTAAGGCAACAATCCCTAACACGAAATATACACGAAATTGGGGACACCGTGAAAAGGTCGAACTTAAAATTAATGGCTATAGAAGAAGGTGAAAAACGCAACTCAAGATGCAGAAAGCAGATTCAACAAAATCATAGAAGAAAACTTTCCCCACCTAAAGACAGACATGCCAATGGAAGTAAAAGAAGCCTATAGAACACCAAATAGAGTGGCCCCCAAAAAAGTTCCCTCACCACATAAAAATTCAAACACCAAACAGACAGAATATAGAAACAACATTCAAAGCAGCTAAGGAAAAACCTCAAGTAATATATAAAGGCAAACCTATTAGAAATACACCTTCCTTTTTCGAGGAAACACTAAAAGCCAGAAGGTCCTGGATAGATATTCTACCAATACTAAGAGACAATGGATGCCAACCCAGATTACTGCAGCCAGAAAAGTTTTCAATCCATACAGATCCAGAAAACAAGATAATGGATGAAAAATCCATATTTAAACAATACATATCCACTAATCCAGGCCTAAAGAAAGGTGTGGAAGGAAGACTCCCACCCAAGAAAGTTAACTACAACCAGAAAAACATAGGCAATAGATAATCCCACTTTACCAGCAGCCAAAGATAAATGGGGTGGAAATCCACACAATCCCACAACTAACCACAAATATAAAGCAAACAAGAATGAACAATCCATGGTCATTAATATTCCTCAATATTAATGGTCTTAAATTGCCTATAAAAAGACACAGGCTAGCAGAAAACTCATGGGACTGCAGGGGCCCTGAGGATTCTGTATGAAATTCCACAGTCGAGCAGAGCTGGATGGACTAAAGTGGGATTCTGCAAACAGAAAAACCATGGAATCCAGAAACTGATTGTGAAATTTTTATTCACTTTATATTGACTTTGGTTAACAGAGATGGACACACCCATAGACACAAGAGGAGGACTTCAATCCTCTGGGTCTCCAGTTACAGATGTTTGAGAATCACCCAGGGATGCAGAGAGCTGAACTCAAGAACTGGTCCTCTGCAGGAGCAGCAATTGCTTTGGCCATGTGAGTCAACCCTCCAGTCCCCATAAATTGAGTTTGGAGAAAAAAAACTGGCATCTATCTCTCTTCTCTGTCTCTCGTAAGCAAACATGTATGTCTGTTTCATCCTTTGCTCTAAATCCTTCCTCATAGCTCTGCTCAGTCCAGTCCAGACAGGTTCTTCCAAAGATACCCTGTTGTGCTGTGCTTCTGGCAAGCAACTGAATGGAATCCCAGGATCGAACTCATTGGACCAAATGGAAACCTGTGCAGGAACAGGGTAAAGTATCCTGGAATCCATTGATCTGTGTGATTCATCTCATTTCGAGGGGCATCAAAGTGCTGTGCCAACATGCTGTCTTTCCTCAGATACTCTGGAAATCCTTCACGTGTCCCGCAGTCTTCAAGTGGTCTTGGTTACAAAGCTGGCTGCTGCTTCTGGAACGCACCTGTAGTTCCCAGCTGAGAGGATCCTATGATTGCTTCAGGCGTTTGGGAGGGGGCTCAAGTAATGAACTGTGAGTAGAAGCCAAGGAGCTGTATGCTTCAGCCAACAACTGGGGATGTAAGACCATCATTGTCTTCCAGCTAGAAGTCTCAGATACATCAGAAGCACGAGCTGTAATGAAATCCAGTGTCTTGGTCTTCAGCTGCCCTGCACTGTGGAGGTCAGCCAGGATGAGAGTGTGGGCAGCATTCTCAACACAGAGGTCCCTGCAGAGGGCATCCTCGCACATGACCTTCAAACGCTCCAGGCCATACTTGTCAGCAGCTGCCAGCACAGCATCTGCCATGCTGTGGAGGTCTGGTGCCTTCCCGGTATAAATGAAGTCCATCATTGCCTTGAAGACTTGGGGCTCCACATCCTGGATCTCCACGCGGTTTTTTCTTCTCTCCTCCATGTCATGTTCAAACATGGCTCTGAAAACTGGAGAGTGAGCTGCTAAGATGGCCTTGTTAGCTTGGAATTCCTGGCCAGCTACCACCAGGCAGCAGTCTGTGAAGAGGGAATTCTCCCACAGCTGTCCTAGATCGTCTTCCAATGTGTACCTTGGAACCTGGATACCGGGCACCGTGCTCTTCCCAGAGTTGATGAGGGAGTCTTGGACCACGAGGTCCACCTCGCAGAAGATAGTGAGTTCATTGTCTGGCAAAAGCCAAGACTCCACAAACAAGAGCAAATCTCGGTGGATGAACTTTATGAATCCTCAGTATTGTTTTGGCATGAAATTGAAGAATCATGGGCTTTTCTTGCAAATGGTTTTCTCTCTGTCGACACTGATGATCCAAAACCGGAAACTTGCCCTTGCTGGGCTCTTTGGGCAGCTGAGCATCGTTAGGTGAAATGACAGGTAATCTTTGCTTTCTTTGTCGATCCCATTTGTGAGTATTTTCAAACACCATTTGTCGTTGTCACTGAATAATCCTGAGAAGAAGGTTGGGCTTTTAATGGCGTCCCCTATCTCCTGAAGCAAGAATCTGAAGTTGCTTATGGTCCAGCTGTAGGAGAATTTCTGCACACTGAAATCTGTGTAGCCCGATCTCTCGGCTGCCCGGTCTTCTGACATATCTACTGTGGTGATTTGAAAGTGAACCTGGATCCCAAATGAAGAAGTAGGCCTTTTTCTTCTTCAACCTGGGGTCCTAATTGCAGATTATCTGCAACAAGGAAAATAAAATCCTGAGAGACTCGTATTGGGCTTCAAACTTCAAGCTGAAGGCCAGGGAGGCAAAGCAGCCATGCCCCTAGCTCTTGCCTCTACCTCGGGCTCCATGAGCTCTCAACAAACATCACACTGTTGCCTCGCCTCAGTTTAACAAGAGATAAGCTGAGACTGACTACTGAAGGCCCCACTCCTAATTTGATACACTCTAGTGCTGGGGATAAAGGGCATGAGCTCTGTAATTGGTTTAATTTAATTCAATCTCTTGGAGCCTTGTGTGTACTCGAACACAAAGAGAACCATCTGCCTTTGTCTCCCGAGTCCTTAGAAGAAAGGTATCTTCCTGGCTTCTCTGGGTAGCTAAAATGGGTGCTTTCGTGTATTGATCCCCAGTGAAGTAAAACAGTGTAAGGTATGCCTGTACCATCACAGATAGCTTTTAGTCTTTTATTTTCTGTTTTCCCCTCTGTTCCTACTTCTATGGGGCTGGAAACTTGGATATGGCTTGAAGTTTTCTATCAAGATTTCAATATTACTTTCAGAGAAGTGAGTTTGTGCTACTCACTACGGACAGTTACATACCTCTGATTTCATTTCTAGATTGAATCTGAGGTCAACAGGTAACTACTTTTGACAATTTTACTCAACTGATGAAGCGTTTGGAACATTTTATACACATGCATCCAAAAGTGTTGTACTAGGGTTCTAGAGCAACAGAACATAGGGAATGAACCTCTCTGTGTGAAAAATGGAGATTCCTTAGAATGACTTCGGGCTGCATTCCTGTTAATCCCACAATGTCAGTTGTGAAGTAAAAGTATAAGAATCCAGTACTTACTGAGTCCAGGAGGTTGGACGTAGCTGCTGCTCTTCAGTAGATGCTGAAATTCAAATAAGTATTCTCTAATGGCAGTGAAGAGATGGACTTACTGAAATGTGAGTGCAAGCAGTCAGAGTGCTGTAGCTTCCTTCTTTCATGTCCTTTAATTTGCCTCCAGCAGAAGGTTTATCCCAATTTAGGGTGGGTCCCTTGCCTAAGATCTGGATTAAAGTTGTGTGTGTTCCTACAGGAGAGATGGCTCAGAGGTTAAGAGCACCAACTGCTCTTCCAGAGGTCCTGAGTTCAATTCCCAGCAACCACATGGTGGCTCACAACCATCTGTTATAAGATCTGGTGCCCTCTTCTGCTGTGCAGATATACATGGAAGCAGAGTGTTGTATGCATAATAAATAAATAATATCTTAAAAACAACCAGGTGTGTGTCTTCAGGCCTGTTGATCCTGTTCTTATGCATGTGATTTCTACCTCCAAAATCAGTACTTCAAGTGATCTCCTACTCCAACTTGTGCAAAACACTCCACACAGTTGTGCCGTCCATCATAGGATTTGTTTAGTTAATTCTAATGGTGGTCTATTTGGGTAGCAAGAATAACCATCACAAGTGCATTTTGCTCTCCTGAATTACTCTTTTCTAAATAAAGCAATGATTTCTATTTCTACACAGTTGTTATTTACTCTTCTCCTGTTGTTGAATATTCCTACGACCCCACTGTGGTGGCATATACCATTAATC
This sequence comes from Cricetulus griseus, assembly GCF_003668045.3. Lineage (NCBI taxonomy): Eukaryota > Metazoa > Chordata > Mammalia > Rodentia > Cricetidae > Cricetulus > Cricetulus griseus. The sequence continues at coordinate 62,094,309 of NW_023276806.1, forward strand.
TCAGCACTTAGGAGTCACAGGTAGGCATTTCTCTGTTAGTTCAAGGCCAGCTTGGTATACAGAGATAGTTCTATGACAGCCAGAGATGTTACACAGAAATACCTGTTTGTGAAGAAAAGGATTTTTCCCATGAACATGATCCAGAAAGAGGTCTCTTTTTCCGTCTGGGTTCTCAGTGTTCACAATATGAAGCTCAGGTTGGAAGAATCCCTTTATGGTGGGCATTAAGCAGGGCCAAGCAGGATACTCTGAAAATCGCTGTTTTCTTTCCTCCCCTTTATTCCATCTATACTCACTGTCCTGGGGATTGCAACACCAAGTTTCACTGGTGGTCTTCCCAGTCCTCTTCTGTTAATCCTCCTTGAACACTAGCTTCTGATCCCCTTAAGTGTGTGCTGTCAAAAGACCCTAAAGGCCTCTCATTTTGCTCATGCTGAGTGCCAAGATAAAGCTTCTCATTACCTGGTAATTTTCAAACCTCACTTGGAATTCTGTCTTCTTCATTTTTGAACACACAGGCTTACTCTGCTATGCTTTAAACTGTAAGGGCATTCTGGTTTGCAAAGGGTTCGGGATATATTCAACAGTTACTGAAGAGCATCTTCCTTACAAGAGAACAGAAGAGAAAGAAGACTTTTTTTTCAAATCTCCAATTCACTTGGCAAAAGCAATTGGTGCTCTTCAGAGGACCCTTGTTCAGTTCTCAGCACACAGAGGGGACTTTCTCCCACCTGCAACTGGAGATTCAGAGAATCTGAGGTTCACCTCTTGTTCTCAAGGACACCTTCATCTTTGTAGGCAATATTTTAAACAAATAGAAAATGAATGAAAAATTTTAATCAGTTTATGAGTGTAGTGGTGTTTCTCTTTGAAGGGGCCCATTTTAGTCCCTCCAGCCCTGCTTAGCTGTTTGTGCAGGGTCCTCCATTTTACACATACTTCATAATCTTTGAAATGAAACCTAAATAATCTCTGCCTCACTGAGAGATTATTAGTGAACCCAGTCAGCTCCCTCCAGCAGTTGATGGGAGCAGATACTGAGATCCACTGACAAACATTAGGCAGAGCTCAGTACCCCAGAGAAGAGGGAGAGGAAGGAATGTAGGGGCCAACGGGTTCAAAGACACCAGGACAACACAGCCCACAGAATCAGAGTAGCTGGTCTCTCGGGGCTCAGAGAGACTGAACCGGCACTCACACAGATGTCTGTATCTATACTATAACTACACGTGCTGTGGTTATTCTGCTTGTGGATTTTGTGGGACTCCTACAAGTGGGAATGTGTGGAGTTTCTGACTCGTTTGTTTGATCTTGGCTCCTCAACCCTTGATATGAGGGTTTGTGCTAACACTTATTATATCTTGTAAATTGTGTTCAGCTGATACCCCCAGAGGCCTGCACTTTTTTTTAAACAGAAACTGGAGTAGCAATATCTGGGTGGATTGTAGGGAGGGGAGACTATGGTCAGGGTGTATTAATGAGATAAGAATAAATACAAAGAAAATATGAACAATTAGAAATACATCTGAGAAAGAAGTATTTGCACATATCTGCAAAGGAAAAAAAAACATGGATATCCCTGTGACCTATGTAAATGCCTATCAAAATATGCCTTCACAGAGGAGAAGAGCCAGGATACCTTGATAGAGGGAGTTGTTACAGGCTTCATTAGATAACTGGCTCTAGGGAAATTCCCAGGAATCCACAAGGATGACCACAATGAAGAATCTAGGCAATTGTAGAGAGGGCACCTTAAATGCCCTCCCCTATAAGGAGATTGATGACTACCTTAAATACCATCACAGAGTCTTCAGCCAGTAGCCAATGGAAACAGAAGCAGACATTTACAGCTAAGCACTGAGCCAAATTCCTGGATTCCATTTGGAGAGAGGGAGGAGTGATTGAGCAAAGGGGTCAATAGCATGCTGGGGAATCCCTCGGAAACACCTGAGCTGATGAAGTTGGAGCACATAGACTCCATTCTGTCAGCTGTGGAGCCTGCATAAGACTGGACTAGACACCCTGAAAGTCAATGTCCGTTGCAGGGCTTGGGAATTCTTTGGAGCCACTGGCAGAGGATCCAGTGTTTGATCCAGTAGTGGACCCTTGTACATGAGTTGGCTTTTTGGAGCCCATTTCCTTTGGAGGCATAGTGTCTCAGCTGAGATACAAGATAGAGAGCCTGCCCCAAATGATATCATAGAATTTGATGATCCCTGATGGGAGGTCTCAGTCTCTCTGAGGAAAAGATGGAGATGGGATGTGGAGATGGTGGGGGCAGGGGTAGGATGTGATTGGTAAGTAAAATAAGATTGGTTAATTTAAATATAAAAATTAAAAAAGAAAAGAAAAGAAAGGTGCCTTCAGCAGAGGAAGAGTTCAGTATCAAGTAGATAGGATCAAGACTGACCTGATTGCAGCTGCTGCTGAATGCCTGATCTGCCAACAGCTGGGACAAACACAGAGACACAGATATATCAACATTTCCCCATGATAACAGTCAATACCTAGGTGATAGGACGACTACATTAGACCACTTCCTCCGTGGAGGGTACAACACTTTGTCCTTACTGGAGTAGGTATTCATTCTAGTTATGGACTTGCCTTTCCTGCATGAAATGATTTTTACCAAAACTACCTTGTCAACCATCATGATATTCCACACAGTATGTCTTCTGACCAAGGAACTAAATTCACAGCCAAAGAGGTGCAGCATTGGCCAACAGTCAGGGAATCCACTGATAATTAACATGTTCACCAGCTTCTTAAATCAGCTGTCCTGATAGAAAGATGGAATGGCCTTTTGAGGACACAGTTACAGAGCCACTGAGACAGCATCATTCTGCAATGCTGGAGCAGGATTTTCCAGGAGCCAGTACATGCTTTGAATCACAGTCAAATATATGATTTGGTTTCTCCATAGCTAAGATACATGGCTGTAGGCATCAGGTTCTAGACAAGGGTATCGTTTCACTACTCACTGTCACCCCTAGTGGTCTCCTGTGGAAAAATTTGCTTCATATTTCTATAACCTTAAGTTCTGCTGGCCTAGACATTTTGGTCTATTTCAAGAATGCTATGCTGGCAAAAACAACCAAGTGAGACATTATCACTAATTGTCTATACATATAATTCTGATGATGATGATCTAACTATAATGCTATTACTAATAATACCAAAGTCTTGATGTTCTTTAAATTCATGTTAAAGATAAACTTTCAATATCATTTGTAAGACTAACAGTGTAGTTGAGGTAATTACATTGAAATAAATGGACCAGGCATGATGTGATAGTCCAAGACTTTGATCAGAGTAGTCAGAAGGCAGAGTCTCACTCAGGTCTGTGAGTCTGAGGCCAACTCGGTTCATTTAGCATACCCAGACATGCAGAAAGATAAGTTGTCAATAAGAAAAAGAAGAAAAAGAAGAGAGAGAGAGAGAGAGAGAGAGAGAGAGAGAGAGAGAGAGAGGGGAGAGTAGAAAGAGAAAGAGAGATGGAATGGGATGGAGAATTGTTTCAGTGTTTAAAATGCTGCTGGACACCTTTCCAGAATAAATGGCATCCAATTCTGTGCATTCTATAGGGCAGGTGACATCATCAGTATCTACAGTTATCCTGGGCATTCAACAGCCTCTATTGCATCTGACAGCACCATAGGCTCATGGACCACAGACCCAACTGTGTAACAGGAACCAGACATTAGCAGGGCCCCATACCAAAGCACAACAGTCTTCATGATTAAAATACCATGCAAGGTGTAAAATCCAGAATTTGTGAAATAAAAAACCCACAACCAAAAAACAGCCCCATGTCATAACTCAAACAAAGGCTTAATCCACTAAAGTAAATAGTTCAGGGAATATCTCTAAATGTACAAACCTTGCTTGAAATATACTAACATTTGAATTCTGTAGTGCTACTTCTGGCTATCTCCTCCTGTTAAGTGGAATATGTCAACCCAGAATATGGTTATTGTGCTTAAAACTTCACTCGGAGGTAGGGTAGTTGCTGCAGTGGAATCCAGAACACGCCATGTAGTTGGCAGATGGCTAAAAAGACTTTGTGTTTGCTTAAACCCATTGTCAATGAGCATACTATTCTCTCTCTCTCTCTCCTGCCCCCCTCTCATTTTCAATTTGCCCTCTTCTGTCTTGTGTGTTCATTTGCATTTCTGTGTATTTGTATCTATTTCAATGTGTCTCATTCAGTTTATTTTCCTGTAATGTCCAATGATTTTCTCTGATAATGAGGACACTTTTGCCAATTAAGAGTGTGCCTCCTACAGTTGGGGACCTGAAACCTTTTGGCTGTTGCAGGTACCCCCAGAGACCCACCTGACTGAAATTAAATCTCCACCTGTGCCATTCTGAGAATGACATCCCTATGAAAATTCCCTGTAATGTAACCTCAGCGGGGTATCTCTGTTGACCAACAAGAAGCTGCTCTCCTCTCCAGGACCTTGAGCTCAGGAGCTCTGGACTGGCAATATAAAGCATTTCATTTGCAAATAAGGAGTCCTGCATTCACTGTCTATCTTCAAGTTAAATGACACATTTGAGGGAAAGGGTACCTGCCACTCTGACTGTACCCCACATAGAGAAGAGCCCCTGATGCTATTATTTAACCCCAACAATTGATTCCTAAGTGAGGAAGCAAATATTCAGAGATCAAAATCAATTGATTGATTAATCATGATTGGAGGGAGAAACAGTATTGGTCGCAGACTTTCAGGAGTGCAAGACTTGGAATTGCAGAGTGGATTGAATCTCTGTGGGTATTTTCCAGTCCTCTAGGCACAGTGAGTCCCTCCAGACATCATAAACTGTAGGGAGATGATAGAAGTGGGGGGCATGTACCGAAAGACATTCCCCATAACCTTCCTTCCCACCTCTTCCTTCCTTCCTTCCTTCCTTCCTTCCTTCCTTCCTTCCTTCCTCCCCCACCTCTTTCCTTTCCTCATCCCTCCCTGCCGCGACCTGCAGAGCATCAGGCGAGCTCACACCCTGATGTGCTATAGTCACCAAAGAACCTAGAAAGATAGTGTCAGGGAGAACAAGGAACCACAGCCAGACCGGTTTCTGGTCAAGCTGCACATTTTTATTTTTCACTGAGACCTTATATGGGGGTGCCAAGAAGAGACCTTAGCAGGAAGGGAGAGGTCGTTTGAGGCTGCTTGCCTGATAACCAGGCTGAGGAATGTCCCTGTGCTTGAGTCCCTGAGATTGCAGGAGGTTACCAAGGTCACAGGGTGCAGGTGTTAGATAGTGGGTTAGAAGGGGAGAAGGTTTGCTAGTGAACCTGACCATGAAATGTATCTTTCCTTCTGAAAGCTACTTTATGAGCCAGGGTGTTATATATCATGGAGGAAAGGACTGAAGGCAGCTATTCTTTTCATTATAATGGGTTATGCTGGCAGCTTCTGCCCCAGTCTCTTACAGGTCCAAGGTTACTTTTGCAATGGCACACGGCACCTCCCTCCCTCCATCCATCTACACTGCCTCCTTCCTCATCCCTCTTTTTTCTTTCTTTCTTTCTTTCTTTCTTTCTTTCTTTCTTTCTTTCTTTCTTTCTTTCTTTCTTCCTTCCTTCCTTCCTTCCTTCCTTCCTTCCTTCCTTTCTTTCCTCCTTCCTTCCTTCCTTCCTTCCTTTCATTTCTTTTCTGTTTGTTACTATGCCTGTCTGGCTCTGCTTGAAGATGCTCTATGAGCCAAGTTAGCCTCAGAGTCACAGAGCTGAGTCAGCCTCTTTCTTCAGACTACTCTAATCAGAGTCTGGAGCACCACTTCATGCCTGACTCATGAATTTCATTTTAACACAGCAAAAGACACACAAACACACTGAAATGCAAACACACATGGGCACGAGAGAAACAGAGACAGAGATACACACTCACCGAGAGAGATAGACACACTGTATTTCTAGTGACACAGATATACAGAGACACAGAAATGCAGAGAATACAGGATTGCTTATGTACAGGAAGGTTATTGTGAACAGTAATTCAATATCCTGTTAGAAATGTGTCAAAATAAGTATGTTTTCTCTCAGTGTGCAATAAATGTGTTATTCTAAGCATCCCTTGCTGACTTGGGCCTGAATTGGTAAACTGAGGTGGCAGAAATCTAGTGAGTTCGATAGTGGTGTCTTTGCATTCTAAACGAGATTCCCTCTACAAAACCAAGACAGTCTCAAGCAACCACTAACCTAATGTCAGCTCCTTCAAATATGACCTCCTAACCAAGGATCATATTCTGAAGCAGGAAATACTGGTGTCCTTTTGTAAATCATATTCAGGACATAAAAGGAATCTGCAGTGGCAGCCTGGAATACTCAGGGAGTGTGAGAGGATCAAGGGGAGCAGTTATTTGAGATGAGGCTGTTTTACTTGAGTGGCTTAACCTCTAAAAACTAAGACAAACCAAAATAAATAAAAGAAAAAAACAAGACTTCAGTTTTGTACCATTTTCAAACATAGTTGAGCAGAGACATGCTCATCAAGAAGAACACATAAGTAATGAATAATGTGTAATTGCCATGCTTATTCTTCTGGTCCCTAAAGTGAGAGATAATTCTCTTTTCCATGAAATGCAGACTACATTCAAGAGAAACCAAAGAGGGAGGTGATTTAGATGGGTTTCCCCCTGTAGCGAGATGACAAAATTCTTCATACATGCCATCTCTCTCCAGTTCATCTTATCTTGGAGAGTATCTCTAATCCTAGACTACAACGAAACAAGTTCATTGATTGAATCAGCACAACCATTCCCAGTCTGGCTCTCCTGTAAGTCTGGCTGCAACACTATATACCAGTCAGTAGAAGATAATTCAATCAATTGGTTTTGATTGTTCATTTTTTCTTTTGTTTACTTTGGTAGAATTATTGCAGGTGGCCACTTAATAGCATAGATGATTCTTCACTAGGTGGATTCAGGGTCAGGGTAGCAGTATTCCATGCCAGAAATCAATCCTTTGAAGGGATTATATATGTTAAATTCAAGACCGCATATGAAAGGGATATGCACTTCAGTAATTGTTGAATATATTCTGTACCCTTTGCAAACCAGAATGCTCTTACTATTTTAAGCCTAGCAGAATGAGCCTGGAAGTTCAAAGATTGAAGAAGACAGAATTACAAGTGAGGGATGAAAATGATGAGGTAATGAGAAGCTTTATCTTGGCACTCAACAGGAACAAAATGAGAGGCCTTCAGGGTCTTCTGATAGCACACACTTAGGTGGATCCGGAAGCTTGTGTTCAAGGAGGATTAACAGAGTAGGACAGGCAAGACCACTAGTGAAATTTGGTGGAGACATTCCCCGATAGCGAGTATGGATGGAATGAAAGGTAGGAAAGTATATAGCCATTTTCAGATGGTACTGCCTAGCCCTGCTTAATGCCCACAATAAAGGGATTCTACGATCATGAGCTTCATGTTGTGAACACTGAGAGAAAAAAAAGGACCTCTTCCTGGATCGTGTTCATGGGAAGAATACATTTTTTTCACAAATATGTATTTCTGTGTAACAGCTCTGGTTGTCATAGAACTATGTCTGTATACCAAGCTGGCCTTGAACTAACAGAGAAATGCCTACCTGTGACTCCTAAGTCCTGGGATTAATGGTATATGCCACCACAGTGGGGTGGAAGGAATATTTACCAACATGAGAAGAGTAAATAACAACAGTGTAGGAATAGAAAACATTTCTTAATTTACAAAAGAATAATTGTGGCAAGCAAAATGCACTTGTGATGGTTTTTCTTGCTTCCCAAATATACCACACGTGGAATTAACTAAAAAAATCCTAAAATGGATGGCACAACTGTGAGGAACATTTTGCATGTGTTGGAATAGGAGATCCATTTGAAATTCTGATTTTGGAGGTCAAAAACACAAGGATAAGAGCAGTATCAACAGGCCTGAAGACACACATTTTTTTTTTTTTTTTTTTGCTTTTTCAAGACGGGGATTCTCTGTGTAGCTTTGGAGCATATCCTGACACTTGCTCTTCAGACCAGGCTGGACTGGAACTCACAGAGATCAACCTGCCTCTGCCTCTGAGAGCTGGGATTAAAGGCGTGTGCCACCACCACCCAGTCTAAGACAAACACCTTTAATCAAGATCTTACGCTACGAGACACACCCTAAATTCGGACACACCTTCTGCTGGAGGCATATAAAAGGACATGCAAGAAGGAAGCATCAGCACTCTGACTGCTTGCACTCATCTTTCAGCAAGTCCATCTCTTCACTGCCATTTGAGAACACTTATTTGAATTTCAGCATATACTGAAAAGCCGCAGTCACATCCAACCTCCTGCACTGAGTAAGTACTGGATTCTTATACATTCTCTTCACAGCTAGACACTGTGGAAATTACACTACTGCAGCCTAAGACATTCTAGTGAATCTCCTTTCTTCCCACAGAGAGAGGTTCATTCCATATGTTCTGTGACTCTAGAGAACCCTAGTACAACACTTTTGGACACGAGTGTATAAAATGTTCAAAAGGTTCAACAGTGGAGTGAAATTGTCAAAAATAGTTACATCAGAGTGATGTAACTGTCCATAGTAGCCAAAACTCTCATCTATTAAACTTATATTGATTCTTGATAGAAAATTTCAGAGAGGTTTCCAAATTTCCAGCCCTACAGAAGTGGGAACAGAGGGGAAAACAGAAAATAAAAGCATAAAAGCTAACTGTGGTGCTACAGATACACCTTACAATTTATGGAGCCACTGGGGATCAAAATAGGAAAGCAGCCATACTAGTTAGCTAGAGAATCCACACTGACTACTTTCTTCTGAGGACTGAGGAGACAAAGGCAGATGGTTCTCTATGTGTTCAAGTACACACATGAGATTGTACCAAATTAAAAGAGTAACAGAGCTCATGCCCTTTATCCCAGCACTGGAGTGTATAAAATTAGGAGTGGGGTCTTCAGTAGTCAGTCTCAGGATTATCTCCAGTTAATTTGAGAAGAGGCAGCAGTGTGATGTTTGTTGAGAGCTCATGGAGCCTGAAAGAGGCAAAAGCTAGTGGCTTGGCTGCTTTGCCTCCCTGATCTTCAACTTCAAGTTTGAATGCCAATATGAGTCTCTCAGGATTTTACTTTTCTTGTTACAGATATCTGCAATTGTGACCTCAGGTGGAAGAAGAAAAAGGCCTACTTCTTCATTTTGGGATCCAGGTTCACTTTCAAACCACCACAGTAGATATGTCAGAAGACCGGGCAGCCGAGAGATCGGGCTACACAGATTTCAGTGTGCAGAAATTCTCCTACAGTTGGACCATAAGCAACTTCGGATTCTTGCTTCAGGAGATAGGGGGCGCCATTAAAAGCCCAACCTTCTCCTCAGGATTATTCAGTGACAACGACAAATGGTGTTTTAAAATACTCACAAATGGGATCGACGAAGAAAGCAACGGTTACCTGTCAGTTCACCTAACGATGCTCAGCTGCCCAAAGAGCCCAGCATGGGCAAGGTTCCGGTTTTGGATCATCAGTGTCGATGGAGAGAAAATCAATGGCAAGATAAGCCCAAGATTCTTCAAGTTCACGCCAAAACAACACTGGGGATTCAAAAAGTTCATCCACCGAGATTTGCTCTTGGGTCTGGAGTCTTGGCTTTTCCCAGACAATGAACTCACTATCTTTTGCGAGGTGGACCTCGTGGTCCAAGACTCCCTCATCAACTGTGAGAAGAGCACAGTGCCCGGTATCCAGGTTCCAAGGAACACTTTGGAAGATGAGCTAGGACAGCTGTGGGAGAATTCCCTCTTCACAGACTGCTGCCTGGTGGTAGCTGGCCAGGAATTCCAAGCCCATAAGGCCATCTTAGCAGCTCGCTCTCCAGTTTTTAGAGCCATGTTTGAACATGACATGGAGGAGAAAAGAAAAAACCGTGTTGAGATCCAGGATCTGGAGCCACAAGTCTTCAAGGCAATGATGGACTTCATTTATACCGGGAAGGCACCAGACCTCCACAACATGGCAGATGCTGTGCTGGCAGCTGCTGACAAGTATTGCCTGGAGCGTTTGAAGGTCATGTGCGAGGATGCCCTCTGCAGGGACCTCTGTGTTGAGAATGCTGCCCACACTCTCATCCTGGCTGACCTCCACAGTGCAGGGCAGCTGAAAACCAAGACACTGGATTTCATTACAGCGCAAGCTTCTGATGTATCTGAGACCTCAAGCTGGAAGACAATGATGGTCTTACATCCCCAGTTGTTGGCTGAAGCATACAGCTCCTTGGCTTCTACTCACAGTTCATTACTTGAGCCCCCTCCCAAACGCCTGAAGCAATCATAGGATCCTCTCAGCTGGGAACTACAGGTGTATTGCAGTAGCATTGGTCAGCTTTATTACCAAGGCCACCTGAAGACTGCGGGAATACGAGAAGGATATCCAGAGTATCTGACGAAAGACAGCATGTTGGCACAGCCCTTTGATGCCTTCTAAAACAGTTGAATCACGGGGAGCACTGGATTCCAGGATACTTTACACTGTTGCTGGACGGGGTGATTTCTCAAACATCTGTAACTGGAGACCTAGAGGATTGAAGTCCTCCTCTGGTGTCTATGGTGTGTCCATCTCTGTTAACCAAAGGCAATATAAAGTGAATAAAAATGTTACAATCAGTTTCTGGCTTCCATGGTTTTTCTGTTTGAAGAATCCCACTTTAGTCCTTATAGCCTTGCTCGACTGTGGTATTTTATACAGAATCCTCAGGGCCACTCCATTCCCATGAGCTTTCTGCTAGCCTGTGTCATTTTTTTGAAAGACCCCCAGACCCCTAAGGGCCTCTGTAGGGGAAGCTGTAGCCACGCCTTCTTAGGGGCTGGTACAGGAGTACCTGAGCAGGCTGTTGAGGGCGTGGTCAGAGTGAGTAGGGGGCTGTGTTTTCGGTTTCGGTTTCTCTTTGCAGCTTGCTGTACAGACTACCAACGGCTGGCTGGTTCGCTCTGTAAGTAAGGCTTTTCCCTATTAAATACCCTTATATTTCTACCTGACTCCGTATTGGTACTTTCCTACTATATCTGGTTGTCAGAAGTGGGATATTGGAAACCCACACCCCATTTGGGACAGGCTGTGGTTTCCATCACGCCTGCCGCCTAGGCCCGGAAAGCACCCTCTCTCCACAGGTGTTCCCGGCTAGCAGCAGACCTGCTGCAGCTGAGCTGCTCAGAGCCATTTTCTAGCTGCCTAGAGGTGAGTAAGTTTCGGCTTTCAGCAGAGGCTTCCCCTTGCAGCTGAATGGGAAAGCCAAAGCCAAAAAGCCGTATAATCTCTAAGATAAGCACTGACACTTTTGTAAGTCGCAGCTGAAAAGCCGTATACTCTCTAAGATAAGTGCAGCTGATTTGTGACCTCTCTCCACTGCTGACCAACTGCTGCCAAAAGCCTCTGAATAACTGAAGGCCTGTGCTACCTGCTGGTCAAATATATTTACTGCATCTGGAGTAGAAATCAGGTAAAATCATGTTGGAATATTTATCATTTGCTAAAATTGGTAATGTTTTTGCTTATTACGTGCATTCACTGTTTGAGGAGGATGCTAATTTGCCAATTATTGCCATATATGCTGTCATGGCAGTTAGCTTGCTGGAACAAATAGTATTACTAGCCAGAGGACTCAGGAACAGGGACAGAAATAACCTCACCACCTGCTTGCAGGAAATAACAGCTTTACGCAATGAGGTTTTGGAAAACAGATTAGGTCAGACCACAATTGTGCAGCAAGTGGAACAGAAATTGGATGATAAGCTTGGCTCTGTGTCCAATACATAAAGACAGAGCTGTCTGATGAGATACAGCGTATTTATGATAAGATAAACACAGAGAGATCCTCCATGTCTGAAGCTTTAGAGGCTAGGCTGTCAGAAGACAATGACCAGCTAAAGAATATCTGTAGCCAGCTAGAAACTCAGATAGGCAATGTTACTCATCAACTAGATGCAACGGTGCAAAATACCCAGCATAGGGTTGAAGAATTGGACAATGCCATTCAATCAGTTAACGTAGCACAGAGAGGAACAGAACAGTTCACTGATTTAATGAAGACTAACTAGAGCAGTAGATTTGCAGGTAGCAAATTTAGACTCTAGAAAAATACTCATACAATCTCTAGCCTATGAAAATGCAAATCCATTATGCAAAAGGATACTTTTGCCTTTATAGACCAGATCAGCATCACTAGAAGAGTGGGTCTTGCATATAGCTAATCTCAAGTCTAATGTCCAAGATTCAGAAGCTTGGGAAGGAGAAGCAAACCCTAAAGGTCTAACAAGAAAACAAGAGGCCAGTAACTGTACTGAAACAGGAACTTTGGTAGGAAGAGCAATCCCCAGAGGGTCAAGAATGCATCAGAATAATAGGTGTTTTAACTGTGGCTGAATAGGATATATGAGGAGGAAGTGTAGGCAAGTAAATTCCAACAATGTCTCATATAGAAGGCTTCCACCTCCTGGATTATGTAGGAGATGTGGTAAGGACAGATTCTGGATCAATGAGTGTAGATTGACAAGAGACTTAGAAGGAACCCGTTACAATTGAGATACTCCTTGAGGAGCATCTTGAAGGCCACCACATCGAGAAGTGTCTGGCCATTCCCAGTCATTGTGGAGGACAATCTCTCAAGGACAAATAGATGGTACATTGCCTATTGGTACAAATAGATGGTACATTTCCTAGATGGTATTTTGGCTAGGGATGATGAATCAAACGAGAATGGAGGAGACAAAAAACACATATTTTGGTAAACTTCTCTAAAGGATCAGAGGCCTCAGTTGAAAGTAAGAATAAAAATAAAGTTATTTCTGGTTTGGTGGACACTGGGGTGGATATGACTACTATAACCCAAACTCCTAATGACCTGTAGAAATTTCTAAGGAAATTTGTCAACTACAGACAATGATTGGAAGAGAAGGACATGACTTAAAGCACTTAAAAATGGCCCTTAAAGGGAACAAGGACTTAAACAATCCACAAATATTATCAGCTCAAGTGGAAGATCATAAAGGGTTCTTCTCCAGTAAACCTGTAATGGTGGCCACATCCCTTTGGGCATGGCTTCAGCAGATCGAAGCAAAAAGAATGAAAAGAAGCCACACCTCAAGCCTCCCTCTTTCTTCTTCCACCTGCCTGAAGCCATGCCCAAAGGCATATGGCCACCATTACAGGTTCGCCGACAAGACAGCTCCAGATGCCAGGGAGCAGTATGGTTCTGCTAACAAGTGTGGATGTCACCCATCTGTTAATTTACACTATGAGATCTCAGAGACCTCAGAAGCATGAGCTGTAATGAAATCCAGTAACTGTGCTTTAAGCTACTCTGCATTGTGGAGGTCAGCCAGGATGAGAGTGTGGGCAGCATATTTTGGGGTCTTGAAATTAACAAATATAATCCCATCAAAGGAGTTGTTTCTAGGATGGAGTACCTACTACCCTGACCCTGAATCCACCTAGTGAAGAATCACCTGTGCCTTAAGTGGCCACCTATAAAATTCTACCAAAGTAAAAACAAATCAAAACAAAAAAACAAAACCCCCCAAAAAACAAACAAGTAAATACAAACAATAAAAAACAATTGATTTAATTATCTTCCACTCAAAGATAAGTAGTGTTGCAGCCAGACTTTCAGGACAGCCAGACTGGGAATGGCTGTGCTCATTCAATCAGTGAACTCATTTCCTTGTAGTCTAGGCTTAGAGATACTCTCCAAGATAAGACAAACATGAGAGAGATGACATGTACAGAGAATCTTGATCATCACGCTACAGAGGGAAATCCATCCAAATCCCCTCCCTTTATGGTTTCTGTGGAATATAGTCTGCAAATCATGGTAAGGAGAATAATCTCTCACATTAGTGAACAGAAGAATATGCATAGCAGTACTGTGGTTGAACAGGACAGAACCTACCTGTGGATGAGGGAGTATATGTCCTAATAACACTCAATCTAAGTGACTGACAGGAGAAGGATTTAGTATATTCACTAACCACACTCATAGGTAGGTCTGAAATACTTTGTCTACACATGATCTATGAGAGGCAGGGAAAAGACAAACACGATAGATTATTTGAGTCTCATTTGCCCTGCTCAATGGTGATCAAATCCCTGTGGGATCCACCCCACCCAGGGACTGCAGAGACCTGGTACCAGTCCTGGCTCCATGCACCGGAAGAGGAGAAACATCAGAGTATTGGACATGTTTGCACCCACTGGAAGGAAACCTTGGTCCTGACAAAACAGGAGAGGAATGACTTCTACACCCAACAGAAAGAGGGAAGGGAAGAAGAAAATCTGAAAACATATTCAACAACAGAAAAAAAAAAACATCAATATGACAGCACCCGAGTCTAGGGACTCTCCACTAGCAAGAACTGATCATTACAACAGAAGAAGCAGAAGATAATGACTATTAAAACAACTTCATGAAAATGATAGAAGTCCTCAAAGAGATATTGGAAAAATGCCTTAGAGAAATGGAAGGAAAAAACAACCCAAAACTACAAGAAACAATCAATTCCCTTTAAGAAAGCTGAGAAAAAAATAATCAAACTTATGAAGGGAACAGTTCAAGACAAGAAAAATGAAGTAGAGACAATAAACAAAAGCAAGGCTGAGGGAGTTCTGGAAATAGAAAAGCTGAGTATATGTTCACGATGTACAGATGCAAGAATAATCACAGAAAACAACTCATGGAAGAGAGAATCTCAGGCATTGAAGATACATTAGGAGAAATAGAATCTTCGTTCAAAGAACATGTTAAGGCAACCATCCCTAACAGGAAATATACATGAAATAGGGGACACCATGAAAAGGTCCAACTTAAAATTAATGGCTATAGAAGAAAGTGAAAAACGCAACTCAAGATGCAGAAAGCAGATTCAAAAAAATCATAGAAGTAAACTTTCCCCACCTAAAGAAAGACATGCCAATGGAAGTAAAAGAAGCCTACAGAATACCAAATAGAGGGGCCCACAAAAAAGTTCCCTCACCACATAAAAATTCAAACCCCAAACACACAGAATATAGAAACAACATTCAAAGCAGCTAAGGAAAAACATCAAGTAATCTATAAAGGCAAACCTATTAGAAATACACCTTCCTTTTCCGAGGAAACACTAAAAGCCAGAATGTCCTGGATAGATATTCTACCAACACTAAGAGACAAAGGAGGCCAACCCAGATTACTATGGCCAGAAGAGGTTTTGAAAGACCCCTGCCCCTTAGCCCTTTCTTTCTCAAGTTTGTCTCCTCCTCCTCCTGTCGGCGGCTTCCCCGATCCCCACCCCCGGCGGCCTCCACTTCCCCCACCACCCGCCGCACGCCAGGCCCGAGAACGAGCACCAGGTGGGCCGGCCTGAGACCTGCCCCTGAGCCCCCGCCCGATGAGAAACACTCCCTCCCAAGGTCTCCACCCCCAAGGTCAGCCATCTGGACGTGGAGTGGGGGGG
Source organism: Cricetulus griseus (assembly GCF_003668045.3). Lineage (NCBI taxonomy): Eukaryota > Metazoa > Chordata > Mammalia > Rodentia > Cricetidae > Cricetulus > Cricetulus griseus. The sequence goes on from NW_023276806.1 coordinate 62,109,771, forward strand.
AATTGAGTCTGTTGTACCAGACACCAGACCTTGAGAATATGCTGATCTGGAATGGCTCTGTGTCTCATTTGAACCATCCAATAGAAATGATTCTGTATTTCGCCTCATTTGAAAGACTCTGTGTTTCACCTCATTTGAATAACTCTGTACTTCGCCTCATTTGAATAACCCTGTATAGCGCCTCATTTACACTGACCAATGGGAATAGCTCTGTACAATGCCTCATTAGAATTATCCAATAGAATCCCTGCTCCTAGCTTGCGCCTTTTTCCCTATATAAGGACCCCTTTCCCTTGGCTCGGTGCGCTTGGCCTCACAGAAGCTAAGTCTCCCAGGTACCCGTATCTCCAATAAAGCCTCTTGCGGTTTTGCATCCAAGTTCGTGGTCTCGCTGATTCCTGGGTGCGGGTCTCCTTCTACGAAAGTACCTCTTCGGGGCTCTTTCAGTTTCAATCAATACAGATCCAGAAAACAAGATAAGCAATGAAAAATCCATATTTAAACAATACATATCCACTAATCCAGTCCTCAAGAAAGTTGTGGAAGGAAGACTCCAACCAAAGGAAGTTAACTATATCCAGAAAAACATAGGCAATAGATAATCCCACTTTACCAGCAGCCAAAGATAAATGGGGTAGAAATCCACACAAAAATCCCACAAGTAACCACAAATTTAAAGCAAACAAGAATGAACAATCCATGGTCATTAATATTCCTCAATATTAATGGTCTTAAGTCGCCTATAAAAAGACACAGGCTAGCAGAAAACTCATGGGACTGCAGGGGCCCTGAGGATTCTGTATAAAATTCCACAATGCAGCAGAGCTGGATGGACTAAAGTGGGATTCTGCAAACAGGAAAACCATGGAATCCACAAACTGATTGTGAAATTTTTATTCACTTTATATTGCCTTTGGATAACAGAGATGGACACACCCATAGACACAAGAGGAGGACTTCAATCCTCTGGGTCTCCAGTTACAGATGTTTGAGAAGTCACCCAGGGATGCAGAGAGCTGAACTCAAGAACTGGTCCTCTGCAAGAGCAGCAATTGCTTTGGCCAAGTGAGTCAACCCTCCAGTGCCCATAAATTGAGTTTGGAGAAAAAAACTGGCATCTTTCACTCTTCTCTGTCTCTCGTAAGCAAACATGTATGTCTGTTTCATCCTTTGCTCTAAATCCTTCCTCATAGCTCTGCTCAGTCCAGTCCAGACAGGTTCTTCCAAAGAAACCCTGTTGAGATGTGCTTGGGGCAAGCAACTGAATGGAATCCCAGGATCCAACTCATTGGACAAAATGGAAAGTGGTCCAGCAACAGCGGAAAGTATCCTGGAATCCAGTGATCCCCGTGATTCAACTCATTTAGAGGGGAATCAAAGTGCTGTGCCAACATGATATCTTTCTTCACATACTCTGGATATCCTTCACATGTCCCGAAGTCTTCAGGTGGCCTTGGTTACAAAGCTGGCTGCTGCTTATGGAATACAACTGTAGTTCCCACCTGAGAGGATCCTATGATTGCTTCAGGCATTTGGGAGGGGGCTCAAGTAATGAACTGTGAGTAGAGGCCAAGGAGCTGTATGCTTCAGCCAACAACTGGGGATGTAAGACCATCATTGTCTTCCAGCTTGAGGTCTCAGATACATCAGAAGCCTGAGCTGTAATGAAATCAAGTGTCTTGGTTTTCAACTTACCTGCACTGTGGAGGTAGCCAGGATGAGAGTGTGTGCAGCATTGTCAACACAGAGGTCCCTGTAGAGGGCATCCTCGCACCTGACTTTCAAACACTCTAGGCCATACATGTTAGCAGCTGCCAGCACAGCATCTGCCATGTTGTGGAGGTCTGGTGCCTTCCCGGTATAAATGAAGTCCATCATTGCCTTGAACTCTTGCGGGTCCTAATCCTGGATCTCCACGCGGTTTTTTCTTCTCTCCTCCATGTCATGTTCAAACATGGCTCTGAAAACTGGAGAACAAGCTGCTAAGATGGCCTAGTGAGCTTGAAATTCCTGGCCAACTACTTCCAGGCAGCAGTCTGTATACCACACAACCCTACAGGACAACCAGTCATTGAAAGGTCTAACAGGACACTTAAGGAGATGCTCCATAGTCAAGCTGTTAAAGTGAAACCCCCCAAACATAGATTGCATAATGCTTTTAACGCTTAATTTTCTCAATGATAAATGAGAGTGGACAAATAGCTGCGGAAAGACACTGGACTACGGAAAAAACAGCTGAACTGAACCAACCAGTGTATTTCAAAGATGTGCTGACCTCTGTATGGAAACCTGGACATGTGTTACATTGGGGTAGAGGTTTTGCATTGTCTCCACAGAAGAAGAAAATCTTTGGATACCATCAAAATTGATCAAGATTCGAGTTGCAGAAGACAACCCTCTCGACATGGATGACTGACAGGTATTTACTGAGGAACCCTCCTCCAGAAGTCAAAGGACACTACATATGTGGATACTTAAGGAAAGAACGTAGCTATAACCATCGAACAAAAGGAAAATGCCATATGGTAAAATTTACAGCTGTCTCTCAAATAAGTCTATATCTCTTCATTTCCTAGTCCCTATTCAATTAAATCAATGCTGGATTTAGAGTTGGATTTGGCTTTCCTACTCTAAAATCCAAGCATGTTATTTAACAACATTTTAAAGTTTCTGTGTTATATCAAGAAGCCAATCACTATAATACAGAATAAATGAAGAATAAGAGGACTGTCTTTGTCTTTTCTTGGCTCTTTCTTTCAAGGCCTACACCCTCTCATAATTGTTGTTCTTCAAGGATTGCCTACATGAACAAGCAAACATTTCTCTGATGACATTTATATTTGAGTCCCATATAGCCGACAAGAACCAGCCTGACAGCAATTCCTGCATGCTCCGGAAAAAGAATTGGACTGCACCTCCTCGACTGCACTGGATTCAACTCACTCCGTTTCAACTGACATTCCAACCAGAACCTCGAGTAATGACTTCAAACAAGTTGAGGATTTCAACGTACATCTTCAATCAAGCAAATCTCATCTAACATGGACTAGACATAACTCATTAGAGACCTTCTCTGTACTAGCATTTTTTCCACAGGGCCCCCACATGACTATCGTTGTCCCATTTCAGCAGGAAGTAACCTAGAAGATGCTACGCCCCCGTTCCCCATTATTGTTTATTAGGGTAGTGAAAGCCTAGTTAAGACAGACCTTCTTATAGTTTAGAGTTGGGATTGGAAGAAGGTGTTCAAGTTAGACACCTTTTCCACATGACTTTAAGACATAGGATGTGCCATAGCAGATTATTGTATCTACTTGTATTTCACCTTTATGATTGTTAGTTTTGGATATTTTACACCATTAAGTTTTAATCCTCTTTTAGACTAAAAGGCGAATTGTAGGGAAATACCCTAGCCCTGCCCAATAGTCACCCTACAGGTGCCAGTTGGACCCGGGACTTGCCCATAAGGGCATGGTGAAGGAAAGTTGGTGTGACATAAGGGAGCTTCTTAAGGGCTGCACCGAAACACCCTAGCCTTTTTCCGGCCACACTTGCTGAGTTCCTGTTACCCTCTCTGGCCTGTGTTTTGCCCTGGTGTTTTCTTGAATGAAGAGACTTTACCATCCCAGATTACAGTTCATAGTTTGGCGCACGCTCCAACCTTTATTCATCAAAGTGGTGCTCCAGACTCTGATTAGAGAAGTCTGAAGAAAGAGGCTGACTCGGCTCTGTGACTCTGAGGCTAACTTGGCTCATAGAGCATCTTCAAGCAGAGCCAGACAGGCATAGCAGCAAGTTATCAAAAAGAAAGAAAAGAAAGAAAGAAAGAGAGAAAGAAAGAAAGAAAGAAAGAAAGAGGGATGATGGAAGGAGGCAGGGTAGATGGATGGATGGAGGGAGGTGTCGTGTGCCATTGCAAAAGTAACCTTGGACCTGTAATAGACTGGGGCAGAAGCTACCATCATAACCCATTATAATTAAAAGAATAACTGCCTTCAGTCCTTTCCTCTATGATACATAACACCCACACCATCATCAGCCTGGTACTAAAATGCCCAGGCCAGCATAACTTCAGGTCATGGGAACAGCAAGTAATTTTCCCCACAGGACCACTAGGGGAAATAGTGAGTGGAACTAATCCCTTTTCTAAAACCTAGTGCCTGGAACCATGAGTCTTGGCTATGCAGAATCCAAATCATATATTTGTCTGTGATTCAAAGCATATACTGCCTCCTGAGAATCCTGCTCCAGCATTCCAGGCTGATACTGTCTCATTGGCTATTTAACTGTGTCCTCAAAAGGCCATTCCATCTTTCTATCATGCCAGCTGATTTAAGAAGTTGGTGAACATGGAAAGACCAGGGGATTGCTTGAGTGTTGGTAACCTTTTTCCCTCGAGGGCTGCGAATTTGGTTCCTTGGTCACCACATATTATGTGGAAAATATGATGGTTGTCAAGGTAGTTTTGGTAAGATCATTACATGTAGGAAAGTTAAAACTATAATCAGAATGAGTACCTACTCCAGTAAGGACAAAGTGTTGTCCCTTCCACAGAGGAAATGGTCTAATGTAGTCCTCCTATCACCAAGTTTTTGACTGTTTAGCATGGGGAAATGATGACTGTAAGAGCAAGGTAAACTGAGGAAGATGGTATTAACTCCATCAGAAATATCCACCTTGAGAAATTTTCTGCATGGCCCAAGGCAGATTCAGCCCCAGCCATGGAACCATATAACAGTTCTAAGGAGCACGCAAATTGTCCCCACCATGGTGAAAATGACCCCATCTGGGGGGCAGACAATGACTAATTTGGGGAACTATTGTCTTCTCATCACAAATGTCCTTGTGGGCAACTCTTAGTAACAATTTTGAAATTCCTCTAGCCCCCACATCAATGAATGCAAAGGTCACCTACTCTTACCCAATCCTGAAAGCCAAGGCAACTACCACCCTGCCTGTGTTTTTTCCTTTAAAAGCCCATTATATTGGAGGCCAAGCACCCTTTTCCTGCAGCTCCTAGGCCAGTTTGATGGATGCGCTCCTTTTTCAGGCTTGTAACTTAACATTCCACCTTATGGATTTGCATCAGTGAGTCAGCTCCTTGGATGTATTTGGGGGTCTCACGAAGCTGGCATTACAGTGACATATCTGTGTCTCTGTGTTGGTCTCAGCTGTTGGCAGATTTGGCTGGCATAAGGAAGCAGATGTAACCAAGTGAGTCCTGATGCTTAATTTGAAGTAGGAATTTTCTGGAATGAACACACGTAACTTTAATCTGCATCTATAGGATGGGAATTACAGCTCTAATTTCATTTAATTAACCATAACATAGTATTAATTATTTACATATTCTCCTTGATGATCACGACTCTGTGAAACTCTTGTATTAAAATTATCCAAAACTGATGTTTTGGTTTTTTCTTTCCCTTAATATAATTGCATAATCCTACCTAGAAACACTTTACCAGTCCTGTCTAAGAGTTCGGCCAATGAATATCCAAAATCCTTCTCCTGTCAATCTCTTAGATGGATCACCGATAGCTCATAATAACCCTCCTCCACTCGTGGGGTCTGTCCTCATCAACTTCAGAGCTGTATGCTTATTCTACAGTTGCCTAAAAGTGAGAGATTTTTCTAATTTCCATGAAATGGAGACTATATTCAACAGAAACTCTACAGGGAGGTGCTTTCAGATGGATCCTCCTCTATAATGTTAAAAAAAATTCTCCCTAGATGTCATATTTCTCCACTTAGTTCTATCTCAGAGGGACTCTCTAAGCCTAGACCCCACATGCAAATAAGTTCATTGATTCAACAGCTCAACCATTCCCAGTCTGGCTATAGTATAAATCTGGCTGCCACACTAATTATCTGTCTGTAGAAGATAATTCAATCAATTGGTTTTGAATGTTCGATTTTTTTCTTTTGTTTTCTTTGGTGGACTTATTGCAGGTGGCCACGAAATACCATAGGTGATTCTTCACCAGGTGCCTTCAGAGTCAGGGTGGTAGGTACCCTATCCCAAAAATCACTCATTTGAAGTGATTATATTTGCTAAATTCATGACCCCACATTGGAAGAAAGATGCCGGTCAGTAAGTGTTGAATATATTCTGTCCCCTTTGCAAACCAGAATGCTCTTATAATTTTCAGCCCAGCAGAGTAAGTCAGTTGCAGGCTTGGGAAATCTTTGGAGATAGTGGGAGTGGATCCAATATTTATTCCTAGTACATAAGATGGCTTTTAGGAGCCCATTTCCTTTGGAGGCATAGTGTCTCAGCTGTGACACAGGATAGAGCGCCTGCCCTAAATGATTTGATAGACTTTGATGATCCCGGAAGGGAGGTCAAACCCTCTCTGAGGGAAAGATGGAGATGGGATGTGGAGATGTTGGGGGAAGTGGGAGGTTGGGATTGGTAAGTAAAATAAGATTGCTTAATTTAAATATAAAAATTAAAAATGAAAATTAAAGAAAGGCGTTTTCAGAAGAGGAGGAGTTCAGTATCAAGTAGATAGGATGACACATTCTGAGACAGTCAACTTCTTTTCCCATGCCATCCTTGTTATTGCAGGATGGGCCCACGATCAAAGAAGCCATGGTAGCTGAGGTGGGGTTATCCATGAGATCAAGAATGTGCACATTCACTCTTCAAGACTGACCAGGTTGCAGCTGCTGCTGAATGCCAGATCTGCCAACAGCTGGGACCAACACAGAGACACAGATATATCAACATTTCTCCATAATAACAGTCAAGACCTAGGTGATAGAATGACTATATTAGACCATTTCCTGTGGGGAGGATACAACACATTGTCCTTACTGGAGTAGGTATTCATTCTAGTTATGGACTTGCCTTTCCTGCATGAAATGATTTTACCAAAACTACCTTGTCAACCATCATGATATTCCACACAGTATGTCTTCTGACCAAGGAACTAAATTCACAGCCAAAGAGCTGCAACAGTGGCCAACATTCAGGGATTTCACTGATATTAGCATGTTTACCAATTTCCTAAATCAGCTGTCATGATAGAAAGATGGAATGGCCTTTGAGGAGACAGTTACAGTCACTGAGACAGCATCATTCTGGAATGCTGGAGCAGGATTCTCCAGGAGCCAGTCCATGCTTTGAATCAGAGTCAAATATATGATTTGGTTTCTTCATTGCCAAGATTCATTGCTGTAGGCATCAGGTTCTAAACAAGGGTATAGTTCCACTGACTCTCTCCCCTAGTGGTACCCTGTGGAAAATTTTGCTTCATGTTTCTATAAACTTAAGTTCTGCTGGCCTAGCCATTTTGGTCTGTTTCAAGAATGCTATGCTGGCAAAACAACCATGTGAGATATTATCACAAATTACTACACATGTAATTTTGATGATGATGATCTAATTACAATGCTGCTGTATATAATAACAAAATCTTCATGTTCTTTAAATTCATGTTAAAATTAAACTTTCAATGTAATTTGTAAGACTAACAGTATAGTTGAGGTAATTAAATACAAGTAAATGAGCCACGCATGAATGTGGTAGTCCAAGACTTCAATAGAGTATTCAGAAGGCAGAGTCTCACTCAGATCTGTGAGTCTGAGGCTAACTTGGTTCATAGTGGGTCCTTTAGCAGACCCTATTATGCAGAGAGACAAGTAGTGAAGAAGAAGAAGAAGAAGAAGAAGAAGAAGAAGAAGAAGAAGAAGAAGAAGAAGAAGAAGAAGAAGAAGAAGAAGAAGAAGAGAGAGAGAAGAAGAAGAAGAAGAAGAGAGGAAGAGGGAGAAAGATGAATTAAACAAGTCATGATTACTTCTTAAGTTCCTGGTAAAATATTTCAAACTGCCAACACATGAGAGAAATGATTAATCCTGAAGGGATGTTGTGTCATCGTTAAGAAAGTAACTGTGATGGGATGGAGAAATGTTTCAGTTTTTAAAATGCTGCTGGACACCTTCTCAGAACACTAGCATCCAATTCTCTGCATTCCACAGGCCAGGTGATATCATCAGCATCTCCAGTTATCTTGGGCATTCAACAGCCTCCTTTGCCTCTGACAGTGAAATAGTCTCATGGACCACAGACATCACCTCCCTGCGCCGTGTAACAGGAAGCAGACATTAGCAGGGCCCTATACCTAAGCATAACAGTCTCCATGATGGAAATACCATGTAAGGTGTAAAACCCAGAATTTTTTGAAAAAAAAAACAAACAAACAAAAACAGCACCACTATCTTAACTCAAACAAAGGCTTAAATCACTAAAGTAAATAGTCCAGGGAATATCTCTAAAGGTTCAAACCTTGCTTGAAATATACTAACATTTGGATTCTGTAGTGCCACTTCTGGCTAACTATTCCTGTTAAGCCAAAAATGTCAACCCAGAATATGGTTATTGTGCTTAAAACCTCACCCTGAGGAAGTGTAGTTGCTGCACTGGAATCCAGAACACCCCATGTAATTGGCACTGGCTAATAATGACTTTGTATTGCCTTAAATCCATTGTCAATCTGCATACTATTCTCTCTCTCTCTCTCTCTCTCTCTCTCTCTCTCTCTCTCTCTCTCTCTCTCAACATCAATGTGTCCTCTCTGTCTTGTGTGTTCGTTTGCATTTCTGTGTATTTTTATGTCTTTCTATGTGTTTCAGTCAGTTTGTTTTCCTGTAATGATAAATGCGTTTTTGTGATAATGAGGACACTTTTCCCGAATATAGGGTGTGCCTCCTACTGTTGCAGACCTGAAACTTTTGGCTGTTTCAGGTACCCCCAGAGACCCACATGCCTGAAAGTAAATCTCCACCTGTCCCATTCCTGGAATGACAGACCCTATGAACATTTCCTGTACTGCAGCCTGGGGAGGGGGGGTCTCAATTGCCCCATGAGAAGCTGCTCTCCTCTCCAGGACCATGCTCATGGGAGCTCTGGACTGGCAATGTAAAGCATTTCTTTTGGAAACCAGGGGTCCTGCATTGACTGCCTACTTTTATGTTAAATGACACATTTGAGGGAAGGGGTACCTGCCACTCTGACTGTACACACACACAGAGAAGAGCCACTGATGCTATTATTTAACCCCCAATAATTATTCCTAATTAGGATGCAAAAATTCGGAGTTCAAAATCAATTGATTAACTTATCCTGATTGGAGGGAGGAATAGTGTTGGTCGCAGACTTTCAGGAGTGCAAGGCTTTGAATTGCTGAGTGGATTGAATCGCCATGTTTATTTTCCTGTCCTCTAGGCCTAGTGTGTCCCTCCAGACATCATAAACTGTAGAGAGATGATAGAAGTGGGGAGCAGTTACAGATCACATTATAAGGGCAACCATATTAAAATCTTTCCTTTAGTAACTCTTGAATATATTCTGCAAACTTTCAAAGCCATAATGCTGTCTCACTTTTAAGCCCAGCACAATAAGCCTGGAAGTTAAAGGACAGAAGTCACCAGAGAAGAATTAAAAATTATGAGGTAATGAAAAGCTTAATTTGGCCATCAGCATGATGGTGTAGATATATTTAGGATCTTCTCATAGCATAAGCTTAAAGAGGAGGGTTTCCAAGGCAGATTAACAGAGTTGGAGAGGTAAGACCACCAACAAAATTTGTTGGAGCCATCCGTGGGACTGAGAGTCTGGAATACAAGGCAGGAAAGAAAACAGGCATTTTCAGAGGGTCCTACCTGCCAGTGCTTCCCCCTGCTATATATGAATTCATTCACTATGACGTCCATAATTGGAACAATGAGACTCCTGAGGAGAGAAAAGCACCTCTTCCTGTACCTTGTTAATTGGAGGAAGTCTTCTTTTTGTGTTGTTGATTTTTCAAGACTGGTTTTCTCCTTGTTACAGCTCTGGCTGTCCTGGAACTACCTACATACACCAGGCAGGCCTTGAATCTCAGAGATCTCTTTCCTCTGCCTTCTGAATTCTGGGATTACAGGTGTGAGCCTCCACCTCCCAGCTGTGAGGAATTCTTAAAACAACATGAAAAAAGTAAATAACGTCTGTGCAGGAATGGACACCAATCCTTTATTTATTGAAGATTGACTCCAATACACCACATGCATTTGTGATGTTTACTCTTGCTTTCCAACTTGACCACACCTGGAATTAAACAAAATCCTAAAGTGGAGGACACGATTGTTAGAAATGTTTTGTATAAGTTGAAGGAGGTGGATAAACTTCAAATGCAGACTTTTTAAGTAGAAGACACATATATACTGGATCTCAAGGGCTAAAGACACACACCTTTAATCCAGATCTTGGACACACCCTAAATTGGGACACACCTTCTCCTAGGAGCAAATAAAAGGACATTGAAGAAGGAAGTTGTTGCTCTCTTCCTGCTTGTACTCACTTTGCAGCAAATCTAAACCTTCACTGGAATTAGATATTACTTTTTCCAATTCCAACATATACTGAAGAGCAGCCAACATGTCTACCATCCTAGACTGAGTAAGTACAGGATTCTAGGACTTCCCCTTCACAGTTAGATATTGTGGGATTAGCAAGCCTGCAGCCCTAAGTCATTCTAATCATTACCCTTTGTTCACACAGAGAGTCATTTTGTATGTTTCTTACTGTATAAAATCCTAGGAGAGTTTTGATGTGTGTGTAAAATGTTCCAATTTTACAGCAGTTGTGTATAATTCTCAATATTAGTCACCTATTGTCATAAGATTCTATATTGAATAAAATGGAATCATGTAAGACTCCCTAGTAGCCTAGACTATCCACACTGAAACTACTATTGAAATCTGGGTAAAGAATTTCAGAGACCCATATATCCAGCCACATAGAAGAAGGAACTGAGGAGAGGGTTCTTACTGGCTAGACCTTTTATAATTTATCCCATAACAACTAATCTACGTATTTCTACATGACCTTATCTTACCAGAGAATGCCTGGTGCATCCTATCTTCCCATCTCTCCCAGGGCCCCTCTGTATTCCTTTCCCCGGCCTTACCTGGTCTTTTTGCCCCATCTATGCTTCCTGCCTGGCTATTGGTCAAACAGTATTTATTCATATACCAATAAGAGACACATATATACAGAAGAACGGGCACCCATCACCTTCCTTCCTTCCTCCCTCTTTGGTTCCTTCCCTGCTTCCTCCCTTCTTTCCTTCCCTCATCCCTCCCTTCCCCGACCTGAGGGCACCACAAGAGCTCACACCATGATGTGCTGCAGCCACCAAACAACCTAGACCAATAGGTTCAGGGAGAACAAGGAACCACAGCAAAACAGGTTTCTGTTCAAGGTGCAAAATTTTATTATTCACAGAGACCTTATATAGAGGTACCAAGAGGAGAGATGGCAGGAAGGGAGAATTCGTTTGAGGCTGCTTGCCTGATAACCAGGCTGAGGAATGTCCCTGTGCATGAGTCCTTGAGTTTGCAGGAGGTTAACAGGCAGGGTGCAGGAGTTAGATAGTGGGTTAGAAGGTGGGAAGTATTGCTAGGTAACCTGATGATGAAATGTATCTTTCCTTCTATAAGCTACTTTATGAGCCCAGGTGTTATGTATCAGGGAGGTAAGGATTGAAGGCAGCTGTTCTTTTAATTATACTGGTTTATGCTGGCAGCTTCTGCCCAAGTCTCTTAGAGGTCCAAGGTTACATTTGCAGTGGCACAAGGAATCTCCCTCCTTCTATCCATCTACCCTCCCTCCTTCAATCCTCCCTCTTCCTTTCTTTCTTTCTTTCTTTCTTTCTTTCTTTCTTTTTTCTTTCTTTTTCTTTTTGTTAATTTGTTTTTCTGCCTGTCTGGCTCTGCTAGAAGATGCTCTATGAGCCAAGTTAGCCTCAGACTCAGAGAGCTGAGTCGTCCTCTTCCTTCAGACTACTCTGATCCGAATCATGCGCAACCATATCATGCCTGGAACATGAATTTATTTTTAACACATGAAAAGACATACAAAAAGACTCAAATGCAAACACACAAGGGAGAGAAACAAAGAGAGACAGACAGAGAAACAGAAATACAGAGAATACAGGATTGCTTATGTACATGAAGGTTATTATGAACAGTAATTCAATATCCTGTTAGAAATGTATCAAAATAAGTTGATTTCTCTCAGTGTGTAAGAAAAGGGATATTGTAAGCACCTGTTGCTGATTTGGGCCGGCATTGTTAAACAGGGGTGGGAGAAATCTAGTGGGTTTTATAGTTATGTCTTTGCATACTAAATGAGAGAAGAAAAAACCGCGTGGAGATCCATGATCTGGAGCCCCACGTCTTCAAGGCAATGATGGACTTCATTTATACCGGGAAGGTAACAGTCCTCCACAGCATGGCAGATTCTATACTGGCAGCTGCTGACAAGTATGTCCTAGAGCGTTTGAAGGTCATGTGCGAGGGTTACACTCTGTCCCTGGACACATGAGGAAAGGCCCAGGACCAGCACAGGAAGATTTGTTGGAGTTTGCAGAGCCCCCATTGAGGGCCCTACCCTGCCTGGGGAGTGGTGGGTAGATGGAGTGGGGGATACGCTGGGGATGGGGGAGGAGGGATGGGGGTGAGGGGAGAAAGAGCAAGAGGGACTTACATGTGAAACAAGCTTGTTCCCTAACTAGAACTAATAAATAAATTTAAAAAAAAAAAGAAAAGCTTATCCAAGCTCCTGTAGAAAGGTCACTTAGGACAAGAAGTAGAAAAAAAAAACACTGAAGTCTCGTTTTCTCTTTTATTTATTTTTTGTTTGTCTTAGTTTTTGGAGATTAAGCCACTCAGGTAAAACAGCGTCATCTCAAATAACTGCCTCTCTTGATCCCTCACACTCCCTGAGAATTCCAGGCTGCCACTGCAGATTGCATTTATGTCCTGAATATAATTTACAACAGGACACCAGAGTTTCCTGCTTCAGAATCTGTCCTTTGTGCACAGAGCTATATTTGAAGGAGTAGACATTGGGTTAGGGTTTGATTGAGAGTGTCTTTGTTTTGTAGAGGGAATCTCATTTAGTATGCAAAGACATAAATATCAAAATCCGTAGATTTCTGCCACCTCAGTTTTCCAATGCAGGCCTAAGTCAGCCAGGGGTGCTTAGAATATCACATTTATTACATGAGAGAAAACATGCTTATTTTGACACATTTCTAGTGAGTTACTATTCATAATAACTTTCCTCTACATAAGCAATCCTCTGAAGTCCGTCTCAAGTGTATCTTGAAATGAATATGTTAACCACTACACACGTAATGAAAAGTAACTTTCCTCCTGATTTTCATTCTCTCTCTTACTGTTTTTGAAATGGTGTGTCCTTACATAGATTTGGCTGTTTTTGGACTCACTCGATAGACAAGGTTGGCTCAAAAACGTAGTGATATGCCTACCTCTGCCTTCTGAGGACCAGATATAAATACTTGAATTTTTAAATCATAAAATAGACAATAGTAATATGGTTGGAACAGATAGGAAGAAGAGATAGTAAAAAATACATGTAAGTGTATGATGTATATGTGGTACACACTACGGACCCTAGCACTTCAGAGTCTGAGGGAATTGAATCATGAGTCATCTGGCCTGGGCTGTACACTGAGTGGTACTACAGCAGAAAGAGATTGGAGAAACTTCATGGAGACATCAAGAAATTTTTCTTGATCCTATTCTCTGTATTTCTGTGTCTCTGTCTATCTCTCTTTCACTCTGTCTCTCTGTCTCTCTGTATATCTGTCTCTCTCTTCTCTCTCTTGCATGTGTGTTTGCATTTGTGTGTGTTTGTATGTCTTTCTATGTGTTTAAGTCAGTTTCTTTCATTGAAATGACCAATGGCTTTCTCTGGTGATGAATACACTTGAGTTGATTAAGACTTTGTTGGGAGCCTGAAATCTTTGGCTGTACCAGGTCCTACAGAGACCCACCTGCCTGAAATTAAGGCTCTGCCTGTCTCATTCCTGTAGTAACTGACCCTATGGACATTTCCTGTACTGCAGCCTTGGCGGGGGTTCTCAGTTTCCCCATGAGAAGCTGCTCTCCTCTCCAGGACCATGCCTATGGGAGCTCTTGGCTGGCCATGTAAAGCACTTATTTTGCAAATGAGTGGGCCTGCAGTGACTGCCTACCTTCTTGTCAAATGACACACTTGAGGGGAGGGGTATCTGTCACCCTGACTGTAAACCATATATAGAAGAGTCATTCATATTACTAGATAACCAACTATAATAGATTCCAAAGTGAACATGCAAAAATTCAGGGATCAAAATCAATTGATTGATTTATCCTCTATGGAGGGAGGAGCAGCTTCAGGGCAGAATTTCAGGAGACCTAGGCTGGGAATTTTTGAGTGGATTGAATCACCATGGTTATTTTCCTGTCCTTTAGGCCTAATGAGTCCCTCCAGACACCATGCACTGGAGAGAGGTGATAGAAGTGGGGAGCATTTAAGATGACATTCTGAGGGAAATCATCTCAAAATCCCTTCTTCAGTACCTCTTGAATGTATTCTGTGTCCTTTCAAAGGCAGACTGCGGTCTCCCTTGTAAACCTAGCACAGTAAGCCTAGAAGTTCAAAGTTAAAGGACAGAACTCAAAAGTGAAGGATTAATAATTATGAGGTAATGAGAAGCTGAATTTGGCAGTCAACTTGAAGGAATAGTTGTATTTAGGTTTTTCTCATAGCACCCTATTAAGGAAGAGTGTTTCCAAGGAGGATTAACTGAGAAGGAGAGGCAAGACCATCAATGAAATTTGGTGGAGTCATCCCTGGTACTGTGAGTCTGGAATACAAAGCAGGAAAAAAGTAGCTACTTTAAGAGTGTCTGGGCTAGCTCTGCTTCCTGCCAGCCTATAGGTATTATTCCACCTGAACTCTGTATTTCGAACACTGAGACCACTGAGTGGCAATAAGCCACTCTTGCTTGTCCAAATTAACAGGAGGAATTTTTTTCAAGGCAAGGATTTTCTGTGTAACAGCTCTGGATGACCTGCTACTCCTTCAATACACCAGAGTGACCTTGATTTCACAGAGATTTGCCTGTCTATACTTCCAAGTGATTGTATCAAAAGCTTGTAGCACTACCAGCAGTCTGGGAGGAATCTTATAACAATATGAGAAGAGTAAGGAACAGCTGTGTAGGAAAGAACACCATTCCTTCATTTATGGAAAATTTACTCCAGTAAACAAACTGCACTTGTGATGCTTTTTCTTGGTTGCCAACTAGACCACATCCGGAATGAACTAAAATCCTAAAATGGAGGGTGCAACTCTAAGAAATGTTTTGCAGAAGATCAAGTAGGCAGGTCCACTTGAAACAGAAAATCTGAAGGTGGGGAGACACAAACATTTACCCTGGATCTCAAGGCCCAAAGACACACAACTTTAAACGAGATCTTGAGGCTGGGAGACACACCCTTAATTTGGACATACCTTCTGCTGGAAGCATATAAAAGGACGTGGAGGAAGGAAGCTGTTGCACTCTGCCTGCTTGCCCTCACCTTGCCACAAGTCCAGTTTTCAGTGGCTTTACAGAATACTTGTTGAATTCCAGCACATAACTGTAGACCAGGAGACACATCCAAACTTCTGGACTGAGTAGGCACTGGATTCTCAGACTTTCCCTTAACAACTAGCCATTGTGGGATTAGCAGGATTGCATCATGTATGGAGAAACCCTGATTAAGAGGTACCTATATACTATGTTTGCAATCAACTTCATAGCTAATGTGATATCTCTAACCAGAGGATTGAGACACTGGGAAAAGGAAAAAGAACCTGTATGAATTATGGGCAGCTTAGAAAGTTGGATGCCAGATATAAAAGCCATCCAGGAAAGCATGATCCCTCAAATGCAAGACATCAAACTTTTATGTAAAGAAGTTGAGTTTATTAAGTCTGGACATGCTACATTACTAACCCAGGTAGAACAAACTCATGGCCAAACAGAAACCGAAATTTGTTCCATGGCTGATGCCTTAAATGGAAAGAGAGCTAAGAACCAGGACAGGATTCACCAACTGGACAGACAATTTGCTCCATGTCTCATGAGTGTACTGCGAAAGGCCAAAAGTTGGAGTCTAGGATTGCACATTTAGCAGATAATTTACATGCCATTCAGATACTATCTATGGATGAGAATATTAACGGTTTAGAAGCATACACAAATGAAGAAACAAGACAAATTAGTGATTCTATAAAATTCTTAGAATCTTATATGATTCACCAGATTCAACCTGTCCATGAGACAGTGGTTGCCTGGCTCCAAGCCTTGGATGATCCCGAAATGGATTCCTCCCAGTCTGCTGCACCTATTCCAATCAAACATCAGGGAAACCTTCTTAAGTTTGTTATGCATACACCACTGGTCTTCCCAGTGACTATGACAAAAAACTGCCATCAAAAAATATCCAAAAGTCCATGTCACATATAAATGGGATCCAATACAACTAAAAGATTTGAAAGGAATTAAGGGGTCTGTTGTCTCATATGGTCTCCATAGGCCTTATATCAGAGAAATATTAAATTTGTGGGCAACTTTTAATAGAGTAATGCCCTTAGATTGGGATGCATAATATCATCTGTGCTTGAAAATTTGTCTCAAATACAGTGGAGGCCTTTATGGATAGAGCAAGCAAAGCCCTGGAGCTTCAAGCCTTAAAGAAAGGTTATGAATGTCCCCAATGTAAGCTTCTTGGTGGCATTCTTTATGCTGACCCACAGGTTCAAGCTGGATATGATTAGCCCATATTGTCCTTATGCAGGACAGCAGCATTAAATGCCTGGGACAAGGTTTGTGAACCAGGAAAAAGAGAAGAATCCTATACTAATATAGCACAGAGAGGAACAGAACAGTTCACTGATTTTATGAAAACTATCTAGGGCAGTAGATTTGCAGGTAGCAAATTTAGACTCTAGAAAAATACTCATACAATGTCTAGCCTATGAAAATGCAAATCCATTTTGCAAAAGGATACTTTTGCCTTTATAGACCAGTTCAGCATCACTGGAAGAGTGGGTCTTGCATATAGCTAATCTCAAGTCTAATGTCCAAGATTCAGAAGCTTGGGAAGGAGAAGCAAACCCTAAAGCTCTAACAAGACAACAAGAGGCCAGTAACTGTACTGAAACAGGAACTTTGGTAGGAAGAGCAATCCCCAGAGGGTCAAGAATGCATCAGAATAATAGGTGTTTTAACTGTGGCTGAATAGGATATAGGAGGAGGAAGTGTAGGCAAGTAAATTCCAACAATGTCTCATATAGAAGGCTTCCACCTCCTGGATTATGTAGGAGACATGGTAAGGATAGACTCTGGACCAATGAATGTAGATCGACAAGAGACTTACAAGGTAACCCATTACAATTGAGAAACTCCTTGAGGAGCATCTTGAAGGCCACCACATCGAGAAGTGTCTGGCCATTCCCAGTCATTGTGGAGGACAATCTCTCAAGGACAAATAGATGGTATATTGCCTATTGGTACAAATAGATAGTACATTTCCTAGATGGTATTTTGGCTAGGGATGATGAATCAAACGAGAATGGAGGAGACCAAAAACACATATTTTGGTAAACTTCTCTAAAGGAACAGAGGCCTCAGTTGAATGTAAGAATAAAAGTAAAGTTATTTCTGGTTTGGTGGACACTGGGGTGGATATGATTATTTTAACCCAAACTCCTAATGACCTGTAGAAATTTCTAAGGAAATTTCTCAACTACAGACAATGATTGGAAGAGAAGGACATGACTTAAAGCACTTAAAAATGGCCCTTAAGGGGAACAAGGACTTAAACAATCCACAAATATTATCAGCCCAAGTGGAAGATCATAAAGGGGTCTTATCCAGTAAACCTGCATTGGTGGCCACATCCCTTTGGGCATGGTTTCAGGCAGATCGAGGTGAAAAGAATGAAAAGAAGCCACACCTCAAGCCTACCTCTTTCTTCTTCCACCTGCCTGAAGCCATGCCCAAAGGGGTATGGCCACCATTACAGGTTCACCGGCAAGACAGCTCCAGATGCCAGGGAGCAGTATGGTTCTGCTAGCAAGTGTGGATGTCACCCAGCTGTTAATTTACACTATGAGATCTCAGAGACCTCAGAAGCATGAGCTGTAATATAATCCATTACCTGTGCTTTAAGCTACTCTGCATTGTGGAGGTCAGCCAGGATGAGAGTGTGGGCAGCATTCTCCACAGAGTGGTCCCTGCAGAGGTCATCCTCTCACATGACCTTCAAATGATCCAGGCCATACTTGTCAGTTGCTGCCAGCACAGCATCTGCCGTGCTGTGGAGGTCTGGTGCCTTCCAGGTGGAAATAAAGCCCATTATTGCCCTGAAGCCTTGCGGTTCCAGGTCATGAATCTCAACTCAGTTCTTTTTGTTCTCTTTGTCATGTACAAACATGGCTCTGAAAATGAAAGAGTGAGCTGTTCAGATGGCGTGGTGAGCTTGGAATTCCTGGGCAGCTACCGGGCAGCACTCTTTGAAGAGGGAATTCTCCCACAGCACTGCTAGATCATCTGCTGTCGTGCACCTTGGCACCTTCATCCTGGGTGACATTTTCAGTCCAAAAATGCAGGACCGTATTCACTTTGTAGAGGAGGGTAAGCTCATGACTTGGGTGAAGCAAATGTGCATAGGAAAAGAGAAAATCTGGAAGGATGAACTTTTCTGAAAACCCACTGGTAGTCTGGCAAGGAAATAAAGACACTTGGGTGCATCACACATTGGGTTTTCTCTCCTTAGGTGCTTATGATCCAGAACTGGAACTTTGCCCAAACATACCTCTCTGGAGAACTGAGCAACACTAGGTAAACTGACAGGTAACCTGTGCTCTTTTTTTAATCAACTCCTTCAGGTGTACTCTCAAATACCATTTCAGCTTGTGATTGACTCCAGATGAGAAAGTTGGACTTTTAATGGCTACCTGAATATCCTCCTTGGGAAAAAAGGAAGTTGCTGATGGCCCACCTGTAGGAGAATTTTTTGCAGTTTTGACTGCCTGGTCCCCTGACACTTTTGCAGATGGCAGTTTGGATGGTGGACAGGATCCAAAATGAAGAACCAGGATTTGTTTTCTCTTTACCCTGTGGGACACAATCAGACACATTTCAGATATTTAGCTTCTGTTTTCCCCTCTGTTCTCACTTCTATGAGTCTCTCTGAAATTCTCTATCTAATATTTCAGTATTAGTTTCAAAAAGACAGTCTAGGCTGTAATTAGAGACAGTTACATCACTCCACTTTTTTCTAGATTGAATGTTAGGTCAATGGGTAACTGGTTTTTGACAATTACACACAACTGTTGAATCATTTGGGACATTTTATACACTCATCTCAAAAAATGTACTAGGTTTCTCCAGGGTAACATAACATATAAAATGAATCTATATATGAAGAAAGGAGACGCATTAGAATGCCTTATGGCTGCAGTCCTGCTAATCCCCCCCCAATGTGTAGCTGTGAAGTAAATGTTCAAGTATTCAGTACTTAATCAGTCAAGCAGATTTGACCTGTCAGCTGGTCTTCAGTATCTGCTGGAATCCTGAAGACGTTTCTCTAATTCCAGTGAAGGAATTGGCTTGCTGCATAGTGAGGGCAAGCAGGCAGAGAGCAACAGCCTCCTTCTTCACTGTCCCTTTATAGGCTTTCAGAAGAAGGTGTGGCCCAATTAAATGTGTGTCTTCTGGCTTCAGGATCAGAATTAACCAGGTGGTAGTTGTGTACAATTTATTCTCAGCATTTCGGAGTCATAGGCAGGTGGATCTCAGTGAGTTCCAGGCCAGCCTGGTCTGTAGATTCAGTTCAGGACAGCTTCCAGATATCAAAGAAGAGGCTTCGGGATGTTTCCCCTTCTAGAAAGTGAATAGTAAAATGGTTCCCACATCTTTCATCTCTTTCTTCTTGTCTTTGTGAGACTCTCTATGCCTAGAAAATACTGACATATGATGAATGATTCAGTCACCTCAGAAATTGCCAAGCTAGCCCTCCATAACTCTGGCTCATTCCTCAGTACTTTTCATCTATCAGTTGGTTTTGAGTTATTCAGTTTTGTTTCTCTACCTAGATTTCCTGCAGGTGGCTAAAATTGCCATCTGTGTCTCTTCACCAGGTGGGTTAGGTTCACACAGGTCCCTCCGACCTCAAATCTGTTATTTGAAAAGTCTGTGTTTGATCACTTCCAGACTCTTCATTTGAAACAAAGAAGGCTAAATTGTGAACCCAGTGCTCCCTTAGGGTCCCAGAGGGTTGTGTGAGGAAGCTGGCCCTCACAGGGGAAACTGAGCCCATCTGAGAAGAATCATGGGCTCGGCCAATAAGATTTCTCATTCCACAGCCAACCACAGTCTTTGAATTCCTTTCTTACCAGCATCAAAGAAGAGACCATAGCAGAAAGCAGATCAAAGGACAGGAGGTGTGTAGAGCTCTGAGTCACCTATACTCACCTGTGATGGGTTGTCAGCACCTTGACTTATAGAGGAGTTGCCAACATGGTGACAAGCAGTGAGTGAGCACAATTTATCCATAACATCATGTTGAGGTCTCATTGGTTTGTTTACATTACTATTTTTCCATGTACTTTTCTTATTAATTCTTTGAGAATTTCACTCAATCATGCAATGAATCTTGTTCCTATTCATATTCCTTCTCAACATCACCGATGTACCCCTACCTTCTTTTAACTTCATGTCTTCTTTAATTTTACTCTTTTAGTAGCAGGGCCCAATGTGTGCTGTCATTACACTCATGTGTGTAGCCATCCTAGGACCAGGGACAAACTCAGAATAAGCTAACTACCCTCCTGATATAAGCCATCCACTGGAGAGTTGGGTTTTCAAAGATGTGCAAACAGCTGAAAAAGACTACTGTACTTCCTTTTAAATTTTATTAATTTATTTAATGGCTCTTTGCATTGATGTTTGTGTAGAAATTGTGTTCCATATACAAGAGGAGTCCTGAAGGTTTAGGATTCCCTAGGACTAGAAAAATAGATAATTGAGATCTTCCATGTGGGTTCTGGGAACTGAACTTGGTCCTTGTGGAAGAGCAGACAGTACTCTAAACCGAATTAGAATCGCACCAGCTCAATCATATGATTACTTAAGCCCCCACACAATATGTTACCAACCAGTCACTAAAATAAACCTGGTCTCTAAGCAGCTGTCCTACCTACCTGGGTGTGAACTTGACACAAGCGATGGTCATTTGGAGATGGGAACCTCACTTAAGAAATGCCTCCATCAGACTGTCCATAGAGCTGTCTCTAAGGCATTTTCATGCCCCCCCAACAATTTGTTATACAGACTCTCTATACACACCTGGGGCTATACTAGAAATCACTATGTAGATTATTCTGGCCTCTAAGTCACCAGATCTGTCTGCCTCTGCCTCCCGAGTTTTGAGAACTCATACCTGCCAAAGGCATTTTCTTTCTGTTGTTTACTTAAAAATTTTATTTTTCATTTTACTTACCAACCTTATTTCCCCTCCCTCCATTCTCCTACCGACCCACCCCCGCCTCTTTAGAGGCGGTAAGACCTCCTTTGGGAAGTCAACAAAGTCTGTCATACCAAGTTTGCATACCACTCCCCTCCCCACTGTATCAAGATGGAACAAGGTATCCCACCATAGGGAATGGGCTTCAAAAAGCCCATATGGCAATGGCATAGGTTCTAGTGCCATTGCTAGTCCCACCCCAAGAGATCAAGTCACATAACTGTCACCCATATTCAGAAGGTTTTAGTTTAGTCCCAACCAGGTTCCCCAGCTGTCAATCCATAATCTCATAGTCCATGAGCTCCCACTAGCTCTGGTCAGCGGTCTCTGTGGTTTTCCCCATCATGCTCTTGACTTCCCTTGTTCATATGATCCCTCCACCCTCTCTTCAGCTGAACTCCAGGAACTCTGACCAGTGCTTGACTGTGGATCATTGCATCTGTTTCCATCAGTTACTAGACACAGGCTCTATGATGACAATTAGGGTAGTCACTAATCTGGTTTAAGGGAAAGGCCTGTTCAGACATCCTCTCCACTATTTCTAGGAATCTTAGCTGGGGGTCACCCTTCTGGATTCCTAGGAATTTCCATAGCACCCGGTTTCTATCTAACCCCATTATTCCTCCCTCTCTCAAGATATCTCTTTCATTGCTGTCCCTCTCTAATCTTCCCCCAACTTGGTGTTCTTGATCCCTCATATTTCTATTCACCATCCCTCCTAGTTTACCCAGCAGATCTTAACTATTTTCTGTCCTGGGATCCTCCATGTGTGTCCCTCTTAGGGTCCACCTTTTTACCTAGCTTCTCTATGGTTGTGGACTGTAGTCTGGTTATCCTTTCCATTACATCTAATACCCACTCGTGAGTGAATACATACTGTGCTTGTCTTTCTGGGTCTGACTTACCTCACTAAGGAAGGTTTTTTTTTCCTAGTTCTGTCCATTTGCCTGCAAATTTCATGATGTCATTGTATTGTACATCTGAGTAATACTCTATTGTGTTAAAGTATCACATTTTCTTTGGGCATCTAGGTTGTTTCCAGGTTCTGACTATTACTAATAATGCTGCTATGAACATAGTTGAGCAAATGTCCTTTGACATAATTGTACATCCTTTGGTCATATGCCCAAGTGTGGTATTGCTAAT